>NC_057730.1:50319725-50357413 GCF_004010195.1 Chiloscyllium plagiosum | reverse complement strand
ACTCATACCCCTGGGGGGGGCAGGTAAATGGACCCCCCCTCATACCCCTGGGGGGGGCGGGTAAATGGACCCCCTCCCCTCAGTACCTCCCGCCTGCGTGGTGCGGGTGGTCTGTGCCCACGGCGGGGTCTCTCTCCCCCCTCACTCACCAGGACCGCTCTCTCCGCCTCACTCGCCACCGCCGCCATCCCCGTCACTGAAGGGTGAGCACCGGAGCCGCCACCCGCCTCTCCATCCAAACAAAACCACCGCCCCCGGCTCCTTCCGGCGGTGCCCGCCTCGGATCAGTTCCCCCGGCTCCTTCCGGCGGTGCCCGCCTCGGCTCGGTTCCCCCGGCTCCTTCCGGCGGTCCGCTCCCTCATCTTCCGTCATATACAGTGGGTGGGGCTGAGTCTTCTTGATCACGCCTTTAACCGGTCAGGGTCAGGGGTCAGGGTCCAGGGTCAGGCCTTTAACCTGTCAGGAGCAGAGGGTTCCTGTAAAATGAATAGATTTCTCAAAAGGTCAAAGCCATGTGAAAGTTAGGGTCATTGCAGATTGACAGCTCGAGCCAATGTTGTGTTAATCTGCTCACACGCCATTTCTATCCAAATAATGAGACACTCCTTCAATTGAACTGCTTCCACCTCATTTCTAGGCAGCCCATTCCAGACCCTAACTGTCCATGGAGTGTATAAGTTTCTTTTCCACATTGCTTTGTATCTAAGACCTCTCATTCTTGTTCCTTCTGGGAGCATGGGCAGCCCCTCTCACGATTATGAAACCCTTGATCAAATCTCTTCTCAGCCTTCTCTCCATGGAATTGCTCCAAACATCATTGGTGTAGCCTCTTAATTGAAGTTCCTCATTCCGAGAGCCACTCGTGTAACACTAACCCAATTTAATTCACATTTTTCACAAGCTCTGCATCACCTTCCTCCTCTTATGCTCTATTCCCCCAAATAATAAAGCAGAGAACACCAGAGGCTTTATTAACTCCTCTCTCCACCTGTCCTGTCACCTTTGATGATCATTGCACATAATCCCCCATGCTCTGGTACCTCTTGTTTATATTGTCTTTCAGTGTTCCTCCTTCTAAACTGCACCACCTCACATTTCTCTACATTGACCCTCTCGTGCCACCTAAAGAGTCATAGAGATGTACAGCATGGAAACAGACCCTTTGGTCCAACTCGTCCATGTCGACCCGATATCCCAACCAGTCTAGTCACACCTGTCAGCACCCGGCCCATATCCCTCCAAACATTTCCTATTAATACACTCATCCAAATGCCTCTTAAATGTTGCAATTGTACCAGCCTCCACCACCTCCTCTGGCAGCTCGTTGCATACAGGTACCACCCCGTATGAAAAAGTTGCCCCTTAGGTTTCTTTTATATCTTTTCCCTCTCAACCTAAACCTATGCCCTCTCGTTCTGGACTCCTCAACCCCAGGGAAAAGACTTTGCCTATTTACCCTATCCATGCCCCTCACAATTTTGTAAACCTCTATAAAAGGTCACCCCTCAGCCTCCGATGCCCCAGGGAAAACAGCCCGAGCCTGTTCAGCCTCTCCCTATAGATCAAATCCTCCAACCCTGGCAACATCCTTGTAAACCTTTTCTGAACCCTTTCAAGTTTCACATCTTTCCAATCCATCCACTCCAGCACACATCAATGTCACACTCTCTCCTGTACAGTTTACAATTCTAAGTTTAGTGTCAGCTTTAAACTTGGAAAATGTCCCCTGCATACCAAGCTCCAAGTCATTATTATACATCAGGAAAATCAAGGGATCCACTGCCAGCCCTGGAGAATTCCAGGACAAATCATCCTCCAGCTCAAAATATCCAGTGTCTGTTACTCTTTGTTTCCGATCACTCAGCCAATTTTATACTCGTGTTGTAGCTCTCCCTTTTGTAGTATGAGCTATGACTTTCCTTACAAGTCTGTTGAATGGCACTGTATCAATCTCCTTATGTGGTGGGACTGTTCCTCCAGGAATAGAACCACTATGACTTGGCAACCCTATTCTGTTGTAAGCAAAACATTGGAGAATGAAAAGTGCTGGTAAAACCTAAGAGTCTTGTAGTATCTGTCACTCTCTCTCCAGAATCCAACTTCTTTAGAACCATTCTGTTGATCATTTTAAAAGTTCCACCAGCAATATCATAGAGATTTTACAACACCAACACCATTTGTCCTGCCAGTCATCATTTTTATTTATTCAGATCCCATTTGCAGGACTTAGCTTATGGCCTTGTAGATATTTTCATAACCAACCTTTTCAAATATTATTATACACATTTGGTGCAAGTGGGACTTGAATCCGGGCTTCCGAACCAAGAGATAAAGACTCTACCACTGTGCCATTAGAGCTCTAATACTTTTATTCAATCTGTGCAATTATATTATGACACACCTTTGAAGCAGTTGGAACTAGAGGGCTTCTAGCTCAGAGGCAAGGACACCATCACAGCAACAAAAGAGGCCTTGTATACTTACAGCATTTCAGGTGCTCAAATACAACAAAGATAAAATACCAGATAACCTTCTGTTTTTAAAAACAGTTCCTCAAAATGCTTTAAACCTCATCTTAAAACATATCCCCTGATCGAGTTTTGAGAAGATTTGTAGTCAGGTTGAGGTTTTGGATGTAGATTTGCTCACTGAGCTGGAAAGTTAAGTCTCCAGACGTTTCGTTACCCTGCTAGGTAACATCTTCAGTGGGCCTCAGGCGAAGTAATGCTGAAAATTCCTGTTTGCTATTTATATGTTTGGGCTTCTTTTGGTTGATGTCATTTGCCTGAGGCCCACTGACGACATTACCTAGTAGGGTAACGAAACGTTTGGAAATGAACCTTGCAGCTCAGCAAGCAAACCTACATCCAATATCTCCTGATGGTTGAACTCCTTACTAAAGTGAAAAGCTTCTCCATGTCTCTGCCCCTCAGAATATTGTACACTCAATCAGAATCCCTCTTAGGGTAGTATTGTTTTCCTTAAAGCAAAGAAAGCTATCTGAAGAATTAACGATTTATTGTCATGTGTATTTAGTGAGAAAAACAGTAACACACATTGGAAAACTTTGCTACTGTCACCACGAGCCATTTTGAATAGTTTAAGAAAAAAAAAAGATTAGCTTGGAAAGGGTCCATCAGTCCTGAGCCAGCTCATCATCAATGATGCCTGCACGTATCTCATCTCTCTTCAGGACAGAATTGCTCCACTGACATCCTGATGAATCTCCTCTGCTCCCTTTCATGCCGTCACAGCCCTCCTATAACGTGGCGACCAGGACTGCACAGAGTAATCCAGCTGTGGTCTAATTAACATAACTGTGCCACTGGTACCAAAAAGGCCACTCTTTGGGAGACATCATGGGGAGTATTTGGGGGAAGATACTGGGCTATGATGCAAGGTGATTAATTTTATAAAATGTCTCATTGATTTCATTTTACTCTTACCTAGAATGTCTTCAGCATTTGTTGTCGATCCCTAATTGCCCCGTGGACCAAATGGTTTGCTAGGCCACCACAGAGGCCAGTTAAAAGGTATCCACATTGCTGCAGGTGTGGAGTCACATATAGGCCAGACCAGCTAAGTATGGCAATTTCCTTCCCTAAAGGCTATTAGGGAACCAGATGGGTTTTCCAACAATTGACATTGTTGTATTGTCATAATTAAACCAATAATTCCTGATTTTATAAATTGCATTCAAATTCTACTAACTGCTGTGGCTGAATTCAAACCCTGGTCCCCAGAGCATTATCTGGATCTCTGGCTTAACAGTCTAGCAATAATAGCACTAGGCTGTCACCTACCCAATAAATGACCATTGAAGTTGATGACAACTCCAGATTTTGAGTTCAATATAAGTTCTACCAACTGCATTAGCCTGATCTCTTGGAGGTCAGTTGTGATAAATATTCCCAACATACCACTACTTCATTGAGTCATAGAGATATACAACAGGGAAACAGATTCTTCAATGCAATCCATCCATGTCGACAAGATACCCTAACCTAATCTAGTCCCATTTGCCAGCACCCAGCCCATATCCCTGTAAGCCCTTCCTATTCATATACTCATCCAAATGCCTCTTAAATGGTGTAATTGTACCAGTCTCCACCACTTCCTCTGTCAGCTCATTCCACACAAGTACCACCCTCTGTGTGAAAAAGTTGCCCCTTTCGTCCCTTTTATATCTTTCCCCTCTCATCCTAAACCTATGCCCTCTAGTTCTGGACTCCCCTACGCCAGGGAAAGACCTTGTCTATTTACCCATTCCATGCACCACATGACTTTATAAAACCTCTATAATATCACCCCTCAGTCTCAGGTGCTCCAGGTGAAAAAAAAGTCCCAGCCTATTCAACTTCTCCTAAAAACTCAAACCCTCCAACCCTGTCAACATCCTTGTAAGTCTTTTCAGAAGCCTTTCAGGTTGCACACATCCTTCCAATAGGAGGGAGACCAGAATTGCATACAATATTCCAAAAGTGAAATATTTGTATCGTCAATATTCACAGGTGAGGATCCAGAAGATTAGAGGTTGACTAACATGGTGCCACTATTTAAGGAAGGTGGTAAGGAAAAGTCAGGGAACTATAGACCAGTGAGCCTGACATCAGTGGTGGGCAAGTTGTTGGAGGGAATCCTGAGGGACAGGATTTACATGTATTTTGAATGGCAAAGAATGATTGTGGATAGTCGGTATGGCTTTGTGCATGGGACATCATGTCTCACAAACTTGACTGTTTTTTGAAGTAACAAAGAGGATTGATGAGGGCAAAGCGGTAGATGTGATCTATATGGACTTCAGTAAAGTGTTCAACAAGATTCCTCATGAGAAACTGGTTAGCAAAGTTAGATGGCATGGAATACAATGAGAACTAGCCAGTTGGATACAGAATGGGCTCAAAAGGTAGAAGTTAAAGGTCGCACAACGGCAGGTTGTGGTCTAGCAGGTTTGTTTGGAGGCACTGGTTTTCAAAGTGCTGCTCCTTCATCAGGTACATGATGGGGGAGTGGCGCTCCAAGAGCTGGCACTTCCGGGTGAATCTGTTGCACTGTGGCCTGGTGTTGTGCAATTTTTAACTTTTTCCATCCCAATCCAAAACTGGCTCCCCCACAAAGGTAGAAGACAGAGGGTGGTGAGTGAGAGTTGCTTTTCAGACTGGAGGCCTGTGACCAATGGTGTGCACAAGGATCGATGTTGGGTCCACTGCTTTTTGTCATTTTTAGAAATGATTTGGATGTGAACATAGGAAGTATGGTTAGTAAGTTTGGAGATGACACTAAAATTGGAGGTGTAGTGGACAATGAAGAAGGTTACCTAAAAGTACAACAGGATCTTGATCAGATGGGCCAATGGGCTGAGGAGTGGCAGATGAAGTTTAAATTTAGATATATTTTTGGTGCTGCATTTTGGGAAAGCAAATCTTCGCAGACGTTATACACTAATGGTAAGGCCCCAGGGAGTGTTGCTGAACAAAGAGAACTTGGAGTGCAGGTTCATAATTCCTTAAAAGTAGAGTCACAGGTAGATAGAATAATGAAGGCATTTGGTATGCTTTTCCTTGTTGGTTAGAGTATTGTGTATTTAAGTTAGGAGGTCATGTTGCAGCTGTACAGGATATTGATTAGGCCACTTTTGGAATACTGCACGCAATTCTGGTCTCCTTCCCATCGGAAGGATTTTGTGAAACTTGAAAGGGTTCAGAAAAGATTTACAAGGATGTTGCCAAGGTTGGAGGATTTGAGCTATAGGGAGAGGCTAAACAGGCTGGGGCTGTTTTCCCTTGAGTGGAAGTGGCTGAGGGGTGACCTTATAGAGGTTTATAAAATCATGAGAGGCATGGATAGGGTAAATAGACAAGGTCTTTTCCCTGGGGTGGGAGACCCCAGAATTAGAGGGCATAGGTTTAGGGTGAGAGGGAAAGATATAAAAGGGACCAAAGGGGCAACCTTTTCATGCAGAGGGTGGTGTGTGTATGGAATGAGCTGCCAGAAGTGGTGTTGAAGGCTGGTACAATTACATTTAAAAGGCATCTGGATGGGTATATGATTAGGAAGGGCCGGGTGCTGGCAAATGAGATTAGATTAGGTTAGGATATCTGGTCGGCCTGGACGATTTGGACCGAAGGGTCTGTTTCCATGCTGTACATCTCTAGGACTCTATAAAGTGGCCATATCAATGTCTTGTAATGCCGCAAAATAATCTCCCTCAGGTCCAGTTTATATTTGACAAAAAATGTTGAAAATTGTGACATTAACCATTGTTGGGAGAATATGGTGACATTTAAACAAACAATATCTGAGTTGCAGTGGGTATGTCTCCACTTCAGAACCAAAAGTTCCAAATTCGAGCATAGAAGGTGTTTTCATAACAACCAAACAAATCAAGAATAAGCCTGCCAATCCTTTCAACTTGGTAAAAGCCAGAGACAGCATTGAGAACACACCACCTTTCTCTTCCTGTCCCAAAAACAGACTTTAGTGGTTCAAGATGACAGCTCACCACCTTTTAAGCCATAAATGCCAGCCTGGACATTCCACAAACAAAACAAAATGTTCCAAAATCTTTCACAGGTGATGGCCTACTAATATTGCCACACAATTAAACCAGAGACCCAGGTTCAAATCGCATCATTGCAGATGGTGAAATTTGAATTCAATGCAAATCTGGAATTCAAGGTCTTATGATGACCATGACACAATTGTCGATTGTCAGGAAAATCCAGTCTGGTTCACTTGTGTCCTTCAGGGAGAGAAGCTGCTATCCTTGCCTGGCGTGGTTGACATGTAACTACAGGGCTGCAGCAATGTGGTTGACCCTTAACTGGCTCTGGGCAATTAGCGATAGGCAATAACACCTGGCCTAGCTGGTGACATTCACATTTTGTGAACGAATAAAACAATTTACCAAACTGAACATGTGAGACGTATCAAGGCAGTTTAAAAAAAAAATCACAAATGCATCAGAAAACTTCAACCTATTTTAAAAAGGAAGAGCAGAATGCATTCAGCAAATTGATGATTTTTTTCTTTCCTGCAGCAAATATTTTGTATTCATTTAGGTCACATGTCAAAGAACAAATACCAAAAGCTGCAGCACAATAAAAGCAGGAAATGTAACAGAACCCAGTGATGGTGTGAAGAAAAGTGTGTGTTAAAGTTAAGAAGGATTTAGTAACATCTGTGTATCTTGGCTGGTGTGCTTATCAAACCCAGGTTATCTTGTTCCACTGTATAGAATTTAAGACCACAGTTACTTAGATAAGTACTGCACTACATGTTTTAGCAAATCTTTTAAGTTAGCATAGCATTCCACTTGCTATGGATAAACATTTTAAAAGCCAAGAACATTTCTCAGATGGAGTTTACAGATAAACAACTGCTAGTAAAGCATCACAGAAAGTAAAACTTAATTCATAATCAGCTCCTGTCCTTGTTTATGAAGGTTGAGCCACAGATTTCCATGGGAATGCTTCATGCTGGTGGGCAAATTATTGTAATGGTGGTTTGCTGTTACCTTTTGCAGTGTGATTGACCAGAAACACCCTCTTGTACAACTTAGCGCCAGGTGTGTCAGAAAGTAGAGAAATAATGCAACAGATGAAAGGTGAGATTGAAGCCAGGGTGAGCAAACACACCTACTTATTCCAGACGCCTAATTTAAAAATAATCCTGATAATTAACCTGTCTAGCCACATTATGAATACTCTTCAAATGTCAACAAGTCCTGACCTGTTACTTGAACATTGAGTTTCTGTCTTAGAGGTAGGGACATTATTCACTGCATCACAAGAGCTCCTAATCAAGTATATGAAGTGATATAAAGTGAATTGTATTTGAGCTGTTAACACCATGATTATTTTAAAATCAGAATCTGGAACATGTTGCTGGTCTGACCCTGGTTTCCTTCAAAATCTTACATCTGTCTCATCACTTCTCGACTTTCCAGATTCTTCAGTTTTCCAAAATAAACTCCTAGTACTTCCAGCATTCACCCCCTCCCAATGCTGATGGTAACTGAAACAAGGAGAGCTGACTGTCAAGTAAGTTCATGATAAAATTGTATAAAACAATGGTTCAACCTCAACATTTTAGGATTGCAAGTTTTAGAGAGTGCAGAAAAAAAATTAATTAGCATGGCTTCATGATAGAGGAATTTCAGTTACATCCCTACAGTGTGGAAACAGACCATTCAGCCCATCGAGTCCACACCGAGTCTCCAAACAGCATCCTACTCAGACCCACCCCTTAGTCTATTCCTCCATTCTCCAGGGCTAACCCATCTAGCCTGCACATCCTTGGACATTATGGGCAATTTAGTATGACCAATCCACCTAAGCTGCACAACTTTGGAATGTGGAAGGAAACCGGAGTTCGTAGTGAAAAACCACAGAGATAATGTGCAAACTTCGAAGGGTGGAATCGAACACAGTCCCTGGCTGTGATACAGCAGTGCTAGCCACTGAACTACTGTGCCACCCATGGATAGACTGTAGGAAGTGGGACTGTTCCTCTGAACAGAGCATTGAGGAGATTTGACAGTGGTCTTCAAAGTTACAAGGGTCTTGGACAGGATAAAGAAGTTCTTCCTATTGGAAGGGATAAGTAGAGTTCACAAACAAAAAAAAGTTTGAAAAAATTTCAAGAGTAGCAATTGGTTAGGATTTGGAATCGGAGAACATGGCACAGGCAGATTCAAGCAAGGCATTAGAAGAAAATTGGGTAACTGTGTCAAAATACATACTTGCAGAGCTACAGAGAAAAGAAGTTACTTTTTCAGAGAGCTAGCAAAGACACCAGGGTCCAATTGGCCCCTGCTGTAACCTTGAGATTGACTTACTGGCCTCTTTCTGTGCTGCAACTTTTCTGTTCTACCGTGATTGAAAGGGAGAGAAATAGAAATTTTCACATCCTTCTGCACCACTATATCTGCCACCTATGCATCTTGCATTTAACACTTCATCCAAATAAAAACCAGAGGTAAAAATTTAATTTCTTTCATCAAAGATGGACGTAGTGGAGAATTGGGCAGGAACACCCTTAGATTTTGGACAAAACTATCCTCGATCAAGTTGGGGGAGGAAAGGCCTGATCCTGGAATCTCAGCTGCTGCCAGCAAGATAATCAATTGAGACTTTGTTTTTGAGCCGTTTGACATCAATTGTCCAACACCAACAGAATAATTTAGTGGTGGCTCAAGTGTTGAGCAGCAAATCTGCAGCCTTGTACAGGTGACAGAATCCTTGGTCGACAGGCCTCAAAGCTAAGCCCCACAATCCCTGCCAACCCCACCTTTCAACCAACCAAATTTACTGGTTGCTCAGGGATATTTCACAGATCCTCATCTGGGTGTTGGAATATTACCAGCACACTGGCAATGGAGAGCCGCCAGTCTCCAGTAGGACACCTAATGCTAGCTAGTTAATTTGATTTCCCACCAATCATCTAATCCACAGGAACAAAATCCCAATATAAAACTAATATGAACATAGTAAGCACAAAAGGGTGATTTAAAAAAAATATATATACTTAAAGTTTCTTGCCAGATTCCTGTTTTGTTTCAATCTTGCAGCTTTCTAGAATATTTCAGATTCTTTCTGCTAACTTCTCCATCACAAATTACCTGCTTGGTTCTACTGATGTTACCCACCTTGTGGGTATCTCTCCATTTGTAGTTTATTGGAGCTTACCTCTTTCAACTTAGTGTATGGATAACCATGCCTAAACATGAACTAAACTTTGGATTAAACCCACAAATCCTGCAACAAACAGTCTTTTCCAAACATATCCAACTTCAAAGCAAAACCTCTGTTCATAGAAGAAATCAGTCACTGACATACTCCATCTTGTTTGGGAGACATTCAAGAAAACTTGATCAATTAGCAGATTGCAAACAGATGTCCCATGAACAAGTCAGGTTTAGGATGTTTTGATGTTAGACAAGGGAAAAGTTAGCAGTTCACATTACATTAGAAAAATAAATGATGCATTTGTGTGTTAAAACATTCAGTAAGACTTAAATGCTTTGGTTCAACTAGACGTCACTCTCCAAGAAACTAAGACTTTAAAAAAAAATCTCAGCTTGCACATTAAAACAAAATGCAATTATAACCAGTTTCCTGAACAATAACAGCATTTATTGACCGAGCTAGACTGAACTTAATACATTTTAAAAAAAATATTCACTACACTTCCAAATACTCAATTCAACAAATTGTATACAATTTTGTACATAACAAAATAATTGTTATGGATTCATAAAAAATAGTAGCCAATTTTTGCAATATTGATCTGAAAATGAAATACTGTAAGCTATAAAAATGTAATGACAACATTGTGTAATTTGGATGCAACTTCGAATTCAGGCCACGTAGAGCAAAATAAAAAATACAATCAATTCACAAAAATACCACAGTAGTTTGTGTACACGAGTGTTCTTTATCTGTAGTCACTTAAGATCTTTGCAATGGGTTAACCAGTGACAATATTAGAAATTGCCTGGTGTTTTTCTTTAAGAGTGAAATTCTAGATTTGTATAGAATAACCTGGATATTAATCCTATCCCATATATTTTTAAGTGAACATAACTGGTGAACATGAATGACATTACTGTATTTGGAGTGTCACTTAGCAGTAGATGCAGTATTTACAGAGTTTTAATTAAAAATTGTACAAGAGCACAGATTATTTTTTGTGAAACTAGCAATAGATGCAGCACTCTAACACAGATATAGGCCACTCTGCACATTACAACGCAATGGTTTGATAATGCAAGCACACAAATCTTTAATGCAAAGTGGATGCACAGTAATGGTTTCATGCAGGAAAATAATTCAGGAATCAAGTAAATCATAAATAAGTTCTCCTTCTGAAAGTTATGTTACAACAAATCGAAGAAAGGTATAAAAGACTGTTAGGAATTGTAAACCAATAACTTTGATAAGTCTTCAAATTAGAAGAAATTTCCAAATTACCAATTACAGACTCTCTTCAAAGTCTTGTCAGAATTCATACAAAAAAATGTTTCAAGTCAAAATAATCCTCAACACAGATGCCTGGGGGGGGGGTAGATAGTCTCATGACCCTTGGCATTTTACAATAAAACATTTACCTTGAGCAACAGACATAGTATAATCTTCCAATTGGCTAACTGTACCATTGCCTCATTTCTTCTTTCAAAAACAGAGATGCATAATATGTCACCTGAAGGTATTTCTGCCATTTATATTTGGTGAGACAGATTAGCAGCAGCTACAATAACTCAAACCCACAATTATTGAGGTAAGCATCGACCTTCATATGCAACACCAGCTGCCCGGCTTCTGCATACAACATATTTAGCTTGAGGGATTTGAAGTTTAATAAATCTTGGAATGGAGACTACTTGTGAGAGGCCATTTGTACATTTTATTTAAGCATTCTACTTGTGAACATATTTCAATTTTCACTGTATTTGACGGCAGATGCTTACATCAGAGCATGCATGGCAGAGTTCACATAAAGGCAATAATTATTCTTGTTTAATGGCAACTGATATTTTCAGCGAATGAATTCACAGGCAGGAGGAGCAAACCAAAGTAACAAAAGCATAACTGCAATAATAGGCTGCTAGGAGTTAGGGCTACACATGCATTTTAGATCAACTTCTTCTGATTTGTGTCCCTTATTCTAGTCAGAAATCCAAGGACCAATCTCAATCAAACTTGGCCATTCTTACATATACATTAAAAGCTGCTTAAAGGAATATGACCTACCTTTAGGTCCAATAGATTAGACATGGTCATGTTAAACATTTGACCATCATGCTTTGGTATAGCCAAAAGTGAGCACATGCCTTACAAAGTAAAGTGACCAAGATTACATTCCACACCTACTCCATGCAACAATAATAGGTGTTGGTAATGTTAAAGCAATCAAAGTAACTAATATCATGTCTGATTTACATTCCCAAGTTGGATCAACATCTGCATGTAATCAGCACAAAGATCCAGGAGGATTATGGGCTGAAACACTTGACAGATTTGCATAATTTTTATTTCTAGATACATATGTGAGGAAAGGAAAAAAACTTCTCAAACCAAGCAAGGTAAATAAGTACAAGATTTAAGGAAAAAAACTACTATAAATATAGATTGAGTACTTTCATGTACAATGCAGAGATGACAAAAAGTGGAAAGTGTAAAGAATAGGGTTGGGAGCAAGTTATACACAAAGAAGAATTTACTCCATTCTCTCCAGCACACAACGCTGGTTTAATACTGCAATATTCTTCATGGGTCCCAAAACATTGGAAATCAAGAGAAAAAAAAAACCTGAGGTCAGTCTGATCACAAAAACCATTAAAAACCCTGTTGAATCAGGAATAAAGTGGCAACCATTTTACTAGATGCCAAAATTAAATCACAAAAAGATAATTACAGGTTTTTAACTCCCAAAACAAAGACTGCACACAAGCTCTAGTAATAAGTGGGCTAGTCCCAAAACTGTGCAGATTTTCTTCCAGTGTCATGTGTGGTTTCTTTTGCCCACCTGCATGAGCAAATCTTTCTCCCTCCAATACAAGCCACATGGGAAATACAAAGCAGGATACCAGTTTAGTAAAACGTTTCATTTTGTACAGAATAGCAATATCAGACATTCTGATAATATGTACAGACAACCCATGCTGGCATCACTAAGACAACCAGAATATAAAATTTACTGCAATATCATTACAGTACAGGCCTTGAGCTCTTTGTGCATCCCAACTTTTTGACCTCTACCTGTGATCACTTCACAGATCTTAGAGATTTGTCACCCATGACTTGGTGATACAACAGTGTCAGTCTGGTGACTGGCAGTACCAGAGTTAGGTTTGTATCAGCAGTTACCACATCAGGAGGTACTTACAAAACCAGTTTTAAAAATTGCAAAGGGTTAACACTAGCATATACCTTTGTCAATAGCCATCTTTCAATAAGTAAACTTCTCAACACCATTCTAACAAAATTACAACCGAAAGAAAAGCAGCAGCTGGTTGGCACATACTTAATTCACAGTCTCAGAGATGCCATGTGCCAGTGTATTAATGAGATTTGGTGGGCTGTGGACCATTACCATCCTCAATCATTAGAGGAATTCAATCTACAATGGCCACTGGGGCAGATGAGAGCTGTTACTGATAATGGAAACATATAAACCAAAGTAAATGGCCCCAAATTTTAAAGGGAACAATTAAAACATTGCGGCAATCACTGGTTGCAGGCCAGGTATACTGCAGACATATCATTTTCTGACTGGTCCAATGCCTTTGCTTTCTTAAACACCTGTAAGAAAATAACAAATTTGATGTTAACATAAATTTTTAGTAGTACATTAATCACTAAACTACTGGAACATTATTAGGAATAGATAGAGAGAACATGCGTAAAATTAAATTGGTTATCCTGCCCTGCTTTAACATCCCATTGGTGCATTCCAAAATTGCATCAATTCAAGTTACAAACGCATTAACTTTAACATGTGTTTGCACCAAAGAGATCAACACCGATAAAAGATTACTATCAGTTCAATTGTTAAATCATGTGTGAATAGCTCTGCCTCTTCCATTTATTGTAGATTTAAATGAAGTTCAGCCAGATCCACGACATGATACTTGCTATGATGTCAAACATCAGGATCTGCAGATGGACGGTAAGTTAAAACTAAATCTTAAAATTACATCTTATTCTAGGGCTGAAGCTATGTTCAACAGATATAGATAATTTCAGAATCCCCAAATTTAGCTCTCCGCATATCATCTAGATCTTGAGGCTTGGAAACACCAAGTCAAGGACCAGAGGCTCCTGGCCAGTCTTGAATAGTTCCCCTTAACCAGAGTCAAAGTATTTTATATTGTAGCATCTCTAGTGTAAAGCTTTAAAGAAGTAGCAAGAACGTATTTTCAAACCAAACTATTTCCTACTTACCGATAAAACTCAAGTAACAAACAGGACAGATATCTGTCATTAGAGTTTGATGATGTAATGCTTGTGGTAAACAATGCTGCTATCTTCACTATCACTTTTCAAAATGTTTATTTTTTTCTGTCCGAAGCTTCACTGTTCTACAGAATGCTTAAGGTTACATCAAAGCAATTGTACAATATACAGTCGAGGATCAACAGCTGTAATAACTGCCACGGGGTAGATTTGGACTCTTAACTTTTTAATTACTAAATCAGCATTAAATTGAAAGGAAGAGTAACAGCAATCCTTAAAGGCAACTTTTCATCAAGAGCACAATAATTCAGCTTGAACAACGAAAAAGAATAGACAAACAAACAAATAAAGAACTATGCCACCAAATTCTGCAATATTAAATATGATGGATTAAAATATAAACTCTGATTACGTAAGACAGGTTGAGATAAACCACCAATCTAATGATTATGGAAAGAAAACAAAAACTTAATTTCGATGTTTAAAGTAGCTTATCAAAACTAAGCAACAATAAACACATGGTTTAAAATTTGAAAGACATTGCAACGAGGACCAAGAAGCAGAAGAGTAGACATTGAGAAACTGTGAGCATAGTTATGCTAATATTTAAAGAAAAACCCCACAACCTTTTAGAGCTGCAGCTAGGAATAAACGATAGAAAGTCTTGTGCTGACCGCTGTGAACATCATTGCAGTCTCACATCAAATCAATCTCAAGGAATACTTTTGTTTAATAAGTGCCACTACATGACTCTAATCTAGTGAACTGTTCCAGATGGTAATCAGGTACCTCATGTCTTGCCACTTATTCACGGAGCCAAGTCCAACATTTCTTTATTTGAAAATTTGATTTGCAAACAAACAAACAAACATCAGGGCAGAACACGTCGAAAACTTACTTCATTGGCCGCAGCTGCCATTGGAGTTGAATGATTGACAGAATCACCCATAGCAATGGCTAACCTGAGGTCCTTTTGTATGTGTTTCAACAAGAAGTCAGGCTTGAAATTTCCCTGCAAAATACCTGATGAGAGAATCACTATACAGTAAATGGGTTTATTGGTTATTTACTATTACATATAATAAATCTTTGAACGAAGATATGAAAAGACTAGGTTAAGCAAGGTTAAAGTTCAATTATCTGTAAAATACACAGTTACATTTTTAAAAGTAACTGATTTAATAGGCCTGATATGCAAGCAGCTAACTTTCAGATTCACCTTTGTTCTTACAAAATAACCAAAAATGTGGGTCTAGTTTGGCTTGTGGCACAACCATGTCCACTATATAGTAAAATCCAATTCTATTCTATGAGCAATAATAACTGTCTGTCCAAAATCAAAGCCCTCAAAGTTATCTTCACATCTGTTACATACAATGGTGCAAGCAATTCATTGTGGCTTGTAGACACTGCATCTATCTGGGCTCCAGTTTTCCAGGTTTCAAGTGAGCTTAACAGACCATTTCTGTTTAACAAATTCTACAAAGAGTAACTCTTCCTCAAGCTTCACTGACAATCTTACATTCACTTATAGGAGTTTATCTTCAAGTTTAAATCTTGTGCAAATCTGTCTATAATCATAGCCCCAGGTGAAAACCCATATTTTGAACTGGTAAAAAGCTCACCAATTTGGACTACTAAATACTCATCTCCAAATGATTCATTTTTCCAGTGCAAAAATTTTTTCAGTTTTTAAAAGGTTTAAGGTGAGTGCGGTGTGTGTGCGGAACGAGTTGCCAGAGAAAATGGTAAAGGATATTTAAAAGACGTTTGGACAGGTGCATGAATAGGAAAGGTTTAGAGGGATATGGCCCAAACATAGACAAATGGAACTGGTTAAGTTTGAGATATCTGGTCGGCATTGACGAGATGAACTGAAGGGTCTGTTTCCGTGCTGTATGACTACGACTCTAAACAGGCCAGTATAAAAATATTGCATAAAACAGAGTCTTGTATTAAAACCAATAGTAATTCCCAATTTGTTTTCATTAGCAGCATTTGCACCTGGATTTTGACTGGAAATTAAATTATTTTATTTAATATGGATTCAGCCACATTTCAGACAAAGAATTCTGGCCTGAACCAATTCTTTCTCCCACCAATATTCAACCTCTAAGAAAAACAGAAACGTTAGTTACTTTGGCACTTCTGATCCAAAAACGAACTTGCCAAAGGTCCCTGACTCAAGACGTAAAGCAATACTTCTTGCGATTGACTTGCTTTTTTAGCCAGCGTGAATCCTTCTGCTACAGAAGCCATGAAGCTGCCGAGGATCATATTTACAATCAGCATCATCTTCGAAGCACTGCCCACCTCACCTGAAAAGGAAACAATAGTTTAAGCTCACTCAATCATGTGCTTCACTTAGTCCTGAAAGCAGTACTTGTGCTTTTTTTTTAAAAAGCAAAAAGCACATCTTATATGACATCCTGAGATTATCAGACAGCCCGAGCCATACCCTCAATTATAAGCAAGCGTTGCTATGAATAGTCAGGTCTGACAATATCTGCATTGACATAAAGAGCTAATAATCAAGTTGAGTTTTATTGAAGGGTCATTAGCCTGAAATATTAAATGGTTTCTTAGCAGATGTCGCCAGATCTACTGTGTATTTCTAGCTCTCTCTGCATTTATATCAGATTTCCAGCATCTGTGCTACTCTGCCCTCAATTAAACAAATTAAGCACTGGCAGGATGAGATGTTTGTTTTTAGAAAACAGCTACTCATCCTTCAGGCTGAGTTTCATTTAAAGCAGTTTAAGATTGAACACCAAATGCTGGTATTATTTAGCAGCAGACTGAAAAAAAATAGCAATGCCGAAAAGGTTAGGGGACAATCTTTTAAGATGGAACATTAAATTGATCAGATCATTTCAATTCTGCAACTTCTCCCCCCGGGCTAAACTTCAAACTCAGTCACTTTTATTCAGTTCTAGTATGAAGTTCAGCAGCTTACACAGTAGGACATGCATAAAATGAAAAAGAATTGTTGTTAACAGAGTTTTAAAGTGGAGTGACCAATAGATTGTTTCAAATAATGTTCTGTACCAAAAAAAAACTGTTATTGAGGAATACTTCATTTGTCAATTAACACTCAATTTTTAATTCTTGTTGCTGGGGCTCACAATTGGGTTAGATATGATTCTCCGGGAAAAAAAGACATTGAGCTTGACAGATTAGATTAGATTAGACTAGATTCCCTACAGAGTGGAAACAGGTCCTTCGGGCCAACAAGCCCTCCGAAGAGTAATCCACCCAGACCCATTTCCCTCTGACTGATGCACCTAACCCTATGGGCAATTTAGCATGGTCAATTCACCTGAACTGCGCATCTTTGGACTGTGGGAGGAAACTGGAGCACCCGGAGGAAACCCACGCAGACACGGGAAGAATGTGCAAACTCCACAGAGACAATTGCCCAAGGGTGGAATTGAACCCGGGACCCTGGCGCTGAGGCAGCAGTGCTAACCACTGAGCCACCGTGCTGCCCAGAATCTAAAACAATTCCATTGAGGTGATTCAAACACAGTTTAGGGGAGAAATAGTTTGAGGATTGTGAAAACATAGACCTACCCAAATAGAATGACTTCTTCCCCATGGCCTGAAAACAGCTGCTGCATTCATCAAATAAAGCTTTATCTCCAGCAGCAAGGATCACCAGCATTCCATTTTCCGAAAGCTGCCGATTGCCAGAGACTGGTGCTTCAAGAAACCGCCCCCCTCTGGAAGTGATCACCTGAGCAACGGAAGAAAAATGACAGAAGCAATTAGGCATCTAACCATTGACACCCCTCCAGAAGAATTTACGAAGCAAGGTCTTACACAGGAGGTGAAAAACAGAATAGATAACTGGAAGAAAGCTCCAAGTAGAACCTATATTTCAGAACAAAGTTGACTATTGCTGATCTATAGGCTTCTCATTTAATTAAAACTATTCAAGTTTGAAACAGCTGAGCCAGTCATCTTCAATGCAGCTAGACAATCTTCATGTATGGAAAATGTACTAATTTGCAGAAGCTAATTCAAATTATATAATAATTAATTTCCTTCAAGTTTTGCAGAATGACTATATTTTCTTTAGTGTTTCTAATCTCTTTCGAGTCAATATTGCATTAAATATGTGGAGTCTGCAATTCATACCAGCTGAATTGAAATTTGGTACATGCACAATTTAAGTGCACAAGTAAATCTGATGGTTTGTAAAATGTCTGGTCATACCTGTGAGATTTCTGTGGATGTCTCAGGATCCACTGTAGACATGTCAACATAACACTTGCCTGGTCGAATCCCTTGCAGTACCCCACTGGGACCCAGAACCAGCTGAAAACACAAAGTAAACTTGCTACAAATACTCAGATTGTTATAGAGACAGAGATGGACAGCATGGAAACAGACCCTTTGGTCCAACTCATCCCAACCTAATCTAGTCCCATTTACCAGAACTTGGACCAAATCTCTCTAAACCCTCCCTATTCATATACCCATCTGGATGCCCCCACTATTTCCTCATACACACACCACCCTCTGTGTAAACGTTGCCCCTTACGTCTCTTTTATACCTTTCCCCTCTCACCCTAAACCTATGCCCTCTGGTTCTGGACTCCCCAACCCCAGAGAAAAGATGTTATCTATTTACCCTATCCAGGCCAATCATGATTATATAAACCTCTATAAGGTCACCCCTCAGTCTCTGATGCTCCAGGGAAAACAGCCCCAACCTGTTCAGCTTCTCCTAGATTATTAGGTTTACTTTTTAAATTAAGAGTGTCATATTGATGCATTAGCATTGCTCTCCATAAAGTTAAATAGTGTTTAAAAAGAAAATCGAGGTAATGATCATCATGACTCTTTATTGCTCAATCAACTCAAATAACATTAGAATGTACTTACATCTTTAGCTGCCTTTGGGTCAGAGATGCAAGACAATGTGATATCACACATAGAAACCACCTCTGCTGGAGTCCGTCCTAAACGTGCCCCCTCCTGAAGAAAAGGGTCGCACTGCCACAAAATGAAGAGGTGTTTGATAAATTTTCATTTCATAAGGAAAATCATTTATATATATTCATTTCAGAATGGAACGTTCAGAATATACTGGTGTCCCACTAAAGTTCTGGGTCACAGAGTTACTTGGATAGGCTGAATACCTTTCGGATTTCAGTCTTAATGCCAGTATTAGAAGTGGACAGACCTCCTGTCTAGAAATAAAACATTGAATGTGTTGAAAGAGACATATGATTGAAGGTGTTGCACATCTAATTCATTACTTTTGCCGCATAATCCCTATTTTACATAGGTAGTGATACTAGTGTTTCTCAGGCTGTTTGGACTTCATACGTGTATTATATTGGGCCTCAATTTTTATCTTTGTCTCTGCCTCTCTCCACTGATGCTGTGAAACCTGCTGACTTTATCAAGCAATTGATTTTTAGATTAGATCTCTATTATGCACAGTGCTTTTATTTGAGAAAAGTGATGGCATATCCAGACATACTTGGATTTCTATAACGCTTTCACAACTTCAGGACACTAAAGTACTTTTCAGGCAATGAAGTACTTTTAATGTGGAGTTGCTGTTGCAATGTAGGAGAACCCAGCTGCCAATTTATACAGCAAATGAGATGCAGAATCAAATAATCTGTTTTCAACAATATTCAATGAGAAAATTCTCCTGTTCTCTTTCAAATAATGCCATATGTTCAACAGAAACAGAAAACAGTACCACTGACAATGCACTGAAGAGTCAATCTGAATTATATAAAGTCCCTGAAGTGGGGGTTCAATCAACAATAATTTTGACAATGTGGCAAAGCTGACAACAATAACTGAAAACGTGGGCCCAAAATGTAGAAATTTGAAGAAGGCATACCTTCTCTCCTGTGCGATTCCACACTGTAACAGTGTGTCCCATTTTCAAGAGATTTGCAACTATTCCACTTCCCATTAAGCCTAGACCAAGAAACCCTATCCTGCAAAAACAGGAATAAAAACCATTTTATTACTCCCCTCTTTAAAAAAAAACCTATCCAGATTACAAAAATGGGCTTTTAACTAAATCCAATTCCGATATAAATTTCTACTGGAAATACAATGTAATCCTATTTCAAAGTGGTTCAAAAAGCTGGCAACTTCATTCAACAGATTGTTTAATGTATAAATGTAACAAGATATTAGTTTTATTATTTAAAATGGCATAGAACAGAAACTATCAAAATAATTCACCCAAAGGTTTGAAGGAATATCACCATCGAAACAGAGATAGCTGCAAAAAAAATTGACATTAAGTTGGACAATTTTTTGATTTCTCTAATTATACAGTTTCAGAGTTGGTGAGGCAGAAATCATTTGTTGCCTTGATTACTCGGCATCTAAGCTATCAGTCACAAACACAGGATGTGATCAAACTATTTCAACCAAATGCTAATTCAGTAGCTCTTTCCGCTTGATTCTCCAGTATGAGATCAGCTTACACAAATATTCAGAAAAAAAGACAACAGGCAATATTGATGTTAATTAATTCTCACTCGTTTTAATCACAGAACGTTGATAAAGCCTCTCAAAGCTTTACATTTTGTTCACGTCTTAACAGTTTCTCAATTTCTACCTTGCAATACAACTAAAATTATACTGATTACTGGAATGCTTAAAGAAGTACAATTTAAAACAGTTAGACCTTGATTCCTAAATCTGTTTAGACTTTACTTGGTAAGCAAGCTAAAAATAAAGCATTCTATTTAACATCTCGTTAAACAGCTGACTACTCTATATACACAAATATGTGCAAAGTGTACACTTCATTGTCAATTAATTTGATAAGGATAACTAATCAAATTGTACTTTTACTATACGTTCAGTAGCCAAATCCATTGAAAGCCTGCATTAAGCCCTTTCAGCTTAATGACATGTTAAATATGTTGAAAGGGAACTTACAAATGTACTCATGTATGAAGATAGGAATGGGAGTTGGTTCTTAAGTCCTCTGATCTGGTTCTGCAATGTAAATACGTCATGGCTCATCTATACCTTAAACCCACTCAACTGATTTTAACTCTTATGCCTCGATATTCTTGTTTAGATTAGATTAGATTCTCTACAGTATGGGAACAGGCCATTTGGCCCAACAAGTCCAAACCGACCCTCCGAAGAATAACCTACCCAGACCCATTTTCCTATCCTATATTTACCCCTGACTAATGCACCTAATACTATGGGCAATTTAGCATGGCCAATTCACCTGATCTGCACATCTTTAGATTGTGGGAGGAAACCGGAGCACATGGAGGAAACCCACGCAGACGCAGGAGAACGTGCAAACTCCACAGAAACAGTAGCGGGAATCGAACCCGGGTCTCTGGCGCTGTGAGTTTGCAGTGCTAATCACTGAACCACCGTGCCACCCACAACTTTGTCTTATTTGACAAAGAACCCATCTTGAAAATTTGGCAAAGCATGCACCATCTTTTGGAGATGTTCCAAATTTGCGCTATCCTTGAATTGGAACAAGTGCCTCTGACTTTTCTTCAAATGACTCAGTCTGATTCTTAGATGAATACACCATTGTTTTGAATTCAACAAACTTTGTAAATTATTCTTCTGCAAATAAATAAACACAGATTAGATCACCACTCCACCACCTAAACTCTCAGGAATCCAAACAAAACTTAAATAACTTGACCTCAATGTAATTCAGTGTTATTATTTCATTGCTCTCATTTTTATTCGTAAATAATGCGCAAAGGCTCTAGTCAAATGTATTCTGAAGGTCCATTTAGCTATTGTGCTAGTGACCAAGAAAATTCACCAATGATATCTTTCACAAAACCACATCAACTTTGTTTGATTTTCTTATAATTGTCCAAGTGCCCATTCACACCTTCTCAGATGCCAGACGTCAGGAACTTTGACACAATTAATGTTAAACCACCTCGTGCCGTTACGTGGTTTCCCATTCTTTCTATTCGACAGTAAGGGAATGCCATTGATAAAGTTGAAGTCAAAAAGAACGATTTTTGAATCAAGAGTAAATTATAACTAACATTTGTGATTTAGTCATGCACTGATTACAACATCTACCTCTTTCCAAACCTCTATGACTGAAATGTCAGGCCTTAGATATCTGTCCACCTAGACTTCTTTATTTTCTACATTTAAGCTTTTTAAAATACATATTAAGCTCACTGCATCTTATTCCTCCAACCTAACACCTTTTTAAAAAAAACCTACTCTTATACACCTGGTATTTTGTCAAGAGGTACTTAATCAACCATAACTTGCTCACTGATGCTCAATTTGAGACTCATCACAGCCATGTGGCTCCAGATCTGGTTACAATGCTGGACCAAGCATGAATAAGTTTGAATGGTGCTACCCTTAACATCAAGGCAGTATTTGACTGAATACAATAACAGGGGAACCTCACAAATCAATAATACAAGAAATGATTTGGTATATGCTGAAGGATAATTATCTTCGTCCCAAGACAGTTCTGCAGGAGTAGTCAGGGTAGTCAACAACCTAGAGCTGCTTCATCAGTGGCCATCTGCCATCATAAAGTCAGAGGTTAAGATAGTCTTCTTATGATTGTTGTTTCTCAGTATTATTATGGCTCTCAGAAGCTGAAGAAATCTATGTCTTTATGCATAAAGACCAGCACAAAGTTATATTCTGATAGCCAGCAGCATCATCCAAAATCTAATAAGTTATTTAGTGGATAAGCCTGTCATCAGACAAAAATAAATTTCATGGGATCACTGATTTTCCATTTATTTTTAAAATCCAGGAATTTTGCAGTACCAGGATTTGAAGTTACACTTGTAACGACTACATCAATATGCAAACTTATTGGATTTATAATGCAAATTAGATTATATTGGTATTGCTGTTTTGATAGAGGAAACGTCTTGTGGGCACAAATTCCCTGCAGGTCAAGCCCTTAAATCACTACCTGGCCAGAGATGTTCTTGTCCAATGACAAAACTGCAATGTGGCCATCTTCTGTTGATCATTTTGGCCACCAATGACAAAATTTTATTCACCCAAAATATTCAATCACAGAAAATAAAAAAGCACCTTAGAAAGAAGGTCCAGGTTTTGAACTTTGGATTCTTGTTAACTTTAAGCAATGATTCAGGTAAATTCAGTTGTATCTGACTACAGTTTGAATGATATAACTGGGCTGATTCTCAATTATTGCAACAAGTGAAAAGGAGATCAAATGACAGATTGAATAAGCTACTAAATGAACAGCAGCAAAATTCAATACATTAAACTAGACTCAACAACATCTTGCGGTTTATGCCTGCCATTTAATACAATGAATTGTAATGAAAGTCCTAGAGGTAAACATATAATTCCAGAAAACCAGGAATCCTTTTGCAGTCACGATTTTATTATAAGACCATGTAATGCAGAAGTGGTTAACTACTAGATATTTATTCTGATCAATGAAGTGCGACTCAATAGTAATAACAATCTGTACTCATTTTATTGGAAAAACAATTGAGACACAACTGAGCATACTACCATCTGCAATTACAAAGATCAATGAGGCTCCTAATCCCAATCTTTTAAGTGTGACACAACTATACGGCTGAAACATGTGTGACAGGCTGCCAAAGCAAGTATTTGCAGATCCTTTCAAAAAAAAACTTTCAGTGATTATGTTTCAGTAATTTGAGATTTTACCCCTTATTTTGGGTGTATTTGACTTTAAGAATTAATTTTGTCAAAGAGATGGTGACATTTTAGATTGTTTAAACATTTGTTTTCAGATCTTTACCTTTTGTCTGTAGGGATCACACTGCCATTGGTTGCTGTACTGTCAGCTGCCTGGATGGATGTTGACTCTGTTTCCTGTGGAAATTAAATGAAAATAGCTCATTAACTTTCCAAGATGAGGTTTCAACCAGGAACCCTCAAAAGGATTATCTTCACCAATTACATATTTTAAGCGTAACCATACAAATTTCAGGATAAATTTTGGATTACAATCATGCATATATGTACATACAGCCTTTTAAGATCACTACAAACTGAATATATAGTGGAAAGTGTGCCATCATTACTATGCATGTTTACACTGATATAATTGTTACATTAGGAATGACAACTTTAATTAGTTTCTCTGAGGTCAGAATTGCAAACTTCCTCCACTCAGGTTCAAGTTAACCAATATCCAGAGTTCAGGAAAGGATAACAGATCCTGAAGCTATGCAGAATCAGGATTAGTTCCAATCCAAGAGCCTGTTTTGCTCTAGCACCTAATTCTTTACTGCAAAATAAACTGTTCATAAACCACCTTCTCACACGTACCCAAAATGGAGAAAGGTTTGTGCATTGCCTGCCATCGCACTACAGCATGCATTAATTTTTAGATAATAAAATACACATTAATTTCAAGTTTCAAAAAGATTATTTTATTCTAAAACTAAGGCCATGTTTCCCTTTTTTAAAACGAAACCAACAACTATTTCTGCAAAAGCACTTTGCTTGCGAATAATAATACATCTTTTTTGCGATAATTGTTGGTCAAATAAAGCAGGCTGAAAATCTGGTTTCTTTCTGGGATAAAAGCAAAGTCATATAAATCTCTCATGTACAGATAAAAAGTCTCTACAATGTATAAAATATCTCTGCATTTTTTTTGTTTCAATATAAATAGAGTTCTGCACCATTCCCAAGTCTAGGAGGATCAGAGATGACCCCAATTCCCTGACAAATGCTGATTTTAACACACTTTAACTGAAAAATGAGAAGTCATTTGGTGTAGGAGGCATCATTGCATGGATAGATCATGTTGTAATCTAGAGGAACAAACTCATTCCAACTTAGACAAGGAGACAAGCTTAAAATTAAAAGGAAGCACAAGTTTAGATGCCCCAGCAATGGGATGTGGAATAAATACTAGACATGCTATTTTTTGAAGACAATTTGGACTATAATGAAATTGCTCAAACATAAGGTGGACAAAATAACCAAATCCAAAATTTACATCTAAGAATCCTTGTTGAGGGAAATGAAGGATGTGCAATAAATGCTGATTCACCAGCGACACCCACATCCCATAAATTAATTTTTAAAAAAAAGTGATTGAGATGGGAAATTGTCTGAGGGTTGTATGATAGCAAATGTGACATTTCTTTTCAGAAAAGAGGAAAATTATAGGCTTATGGTCTTACTTTGGTTATTGACAAACCACTAAGCACAAGAAGAAACAGGGGTTTGACCAAGAAGAGCTGAGATGGATTTCTAAAAGACAGGCTGCATTTGATTACCCAAAGAGAGTGTTTAAAAACTAGCAAATGAGAAAAGGAATACTTCCCAAAAATTGTTTAAGACATCTGGGGTAAAGAGTTGACAGTGTGGAGCTGGAAAAGCACAGCTGGTCAGACAGCATCCGAGGAGCAGGAGAATCAACGTTTCGGGCATAAGCCCTTCATCAGGAATGTCCCTTATGCCCAAAAATGTCGATTCTCCTGCTCCTCGGATGCTGCCTGACCGGCTGAGTTTTTCCAGCACCACACTCTCGACTCTGATTGCCAGGATCTGCAGTCCTCACTTTCGCCTAATTTACGGTAAAAAGAATGGCACATTACAAGGCACGACTAGAGATTAGTGGTGAACAGTAAACGGCAGCTTCTCAAACTGAAAAGGTCGAGCAATTGCTATTTCAGAGTGAACAATGCTCACTTTTTAAAATACTACATGCATTAATATGGATTCAGGAAATGCAAATTGTCAGGATGATGTTAATTACTGTAAGAGGGCACAGATAACTTGAGGGTAAAAAAAACAAGACTGGCAGATCCAGTTCCAATGTAGAATAACTAACCAAATAACAATAGACGAAGGAAATATATCAATAGAATATAGAGTGGTGCAGCACAGGAACAGGCCCTTTGGCCTACCATATCTGTGTTGAGATCAAATGCAAGATTTTAAATGCAATACAGAATAAAGGGAATCAGCTACTACTGGTCGCTAAAGGTTGACAGTTGAGAAGACAGGGCTAGAAATAATGCAAATCCATGGTTTTGCACACATTGAAATTGAAGAGGTTCATGTGGAACACAACATATTCATCAGTGCAGAATTCTGGGCACCATGTGAAAAGGAAATGAAAGACAATGAAAAGTATACAGCATGGATTTGTGAAGAAGAATTTGCACCCAGAGAGAGATCTGGAAAGTTAGTTATTTGTGCAAGAGTTAAGAAGGCTCAAAGTCAACTTTTGAATTCATCACAAGAATAATTTAAGGGGAACTCAAAAAATTATTGCAGTATTTAAATTTGATTCATTTTTATTAATAAAAATGAGAAACAACAACCATGTTACCAACCTCTTCTGCTGTGGTCTTCAGCTTTTGAATGATAGCAGAACATGACCCCGGCTGTTAATGAATAAAAATGGAATGAATATTTTTGTACCATAGAAAATAATTTACAGAAAGAAAATATCTCTTTGGTGATAATACTTAACTTCAACAGGAATTTACATGATACAATCTGATAAACATTCAGCTTTGTCTGGTTATTTCAAGTCTCCACTTGTTAAATTGATACCTCAATTATTTTGGTGTCAGTAAAAGGTGCCTAATTTAAAAGATGAACACTTCTGTAGAATTTCTAAAACTAGAATCTCTATATATGAAAATACACACACACACGCTAGACAGCAACAGCGAATGTAATCATCAAAAGCAATGAAAATATTTTCTATGACTACCTCTTTCAAACCACCACCCACTTCCAAATGAAATATATTTCAATTACAGGATTAGAAAGTTAAAAGATTGTTTGTTGCCTAGTCACTCTGATGTTTACACTAAATATAGGAGGACCTAGCAGCTTGGATCACACCATCCCAATGTCAATTTAATCTCATCCACTTTAAGATTACATTAGGTTCATGTGACTGATCTTATTAAAATAGTGTTATAAAGAGCAGGAATCCAAAGTGAAGTAGCTTATACTGGACAGTAAGGTCACCCAATTGAAAAAGGAGGAGAACTTCAGTTTCAAATGGAGCTTTTAAAAGGTGGCCCTAAGGAAGGTAAGAAAACTTCCTGAATTAGATTTGATAAAATTCACTGACCACTCACTCTCATACTTCACCTTAAATTGTGATCACTGCTTGAGTGCTAAGAATTGCTAGGACATTTGAAGCCCATAGCCTCCCAACATTTGTGCAAAAACAAAGTATGATTTTCACCAATTTCCAATAGGTGACTGCTAAGCTTTAGCACATATTTTAGAATTTACACAGCTAACAAATAAACGTTTAAACCTATTATCAAATGTCATTATTCTTTCAAATAATCCAGTCTAAATTCTTCTATCATTTAAGAATCAGATCATAAATGCGCTAATGCCATTTACAAAATGGTATGAAGAACACAGAATTTTGCTAAGCATTCTTATGTGAACGTCATAGTTTAGAAAAATACATCCCTATTAATGTTTCTTGACCCTGAATCTGACATTGGAAATATTGCATTTTCCAATTCTCATACTTGAGTATAATTTGCACCTAGTTATTACTGGCGCCATCCAACTTGCTTATCCCAATAGTCTGCCTTACTCCAAATGCCAAATCAAACAAAAAAGGTGGTTTTCAGTCATTTAAATACAAGAGCACTCGCCAGGCACTTTCCTTACCTTTATGCAAAATTACTTTTGTAGATTACAAAGTAGTACCCCCATTCTATATTCAAAACCACAGTCCAGATGGGTCTCTGTTCAGTTGAATCTTTGAATATATAGAATGGGAAGGGGTGATTAACACATTGAACTGTTATTATAATTTAAAGTATCAATGTGCTATGCCCAAATATTGCTGTCATATCCAAATATGCAGGGAATGTTGATTTCAGGTATTAGGTTATTGGTAATGCTTTCTCAAAGGGAAAAGAAACCCCCCTGCTCCGCTGCACCCTGACATTTGAGCAAAAGAATGCTGCTACTAGGAAACTCAGAACAAAAAGGGGAATATGTAATCAGAGGAGCTTCAGCCTTTAAAACAATACTATGCAAACTGAGTAATTTGGGAGTATTTTGTGTCACAAGACTAGCATACTTCACATGACAATTATCACAACTAACAAATATTCAGCAGCATCTGCTCCAAGTAAAAACAAACATTTTTCCCAGTTTTGGACTATACCTTTAAAAAAATTTCAGTCCAGTTATGATGAAGCAAGAGCATTGAACTCAAAGAAAGCTTAGCTGAGAAATCCAGCAACTTCAGTGGCAAAAATCTGCCTGCAATACACTGCAGCATTCTTTATTGGGAATTACTGTCATGGAGCCAGTACTCAAGCAGCTAATCACATTATAGAACTCACAGCCAAGGAAATTAAAAATGCTAAAATTAAGTCTTGTTTTTAAAACTTTACATCAAGAATAAAAATAGCTACACAATAGGAAGGATATGGAGGTTTTGGAAAGCGTACAAAAGTAGTTTTCCAGGATGTTGCATGGAATGGATTGTATTAGCTGACAGGAGATGTTGGACGAACTTGGATTGTTTTCGGAAGCTGAGGAGTGATCTGATATAAGTACTACTACACTACTAGAGGCAAGGATAGGGTGGATACTTGGAGACGTATTCTTAGGGTGGCAACAACAAATGCCAGGGGTGTAGATTTAAGGTGAGAAGGGGGGCAGTGGAAAGTTTAAAGGAGATGTGCAAAGCCAGTTTTTGGGTGCCTGGAACACGTTGCGAAGAGAGGTGGTTAAAAACAGACAGAACAGCAATGTTCAAGAGGCATTAAGACAGACATATGAACATGCAGGGAAAAGAGGGGTATGGACCTTCTGCAGGCAGAGGGGATTAGTTTAAAATGGCATCATGGTCAGCACTGACATGGTGGGTTGAAGAGCTTGTTCCTGTGCTGTACTGTTCTATTTATTTTCTTTGTGAATATATACATTTCAAGTGAAGATACAAATGGAAATTTTAGATATAGTTTTTTGAAAATTTATTCAAGTTATGGTAATCAAAAATGGTAGCACTTCGCAGTACTCAACAAATATAATGTTTGCCAGATTGCATGTCTGCTTAGGAAACAGTTATTACTCAAATTACCATTAAAAATGCAGATACATCTGATTGGAAGCAATTTAACTTTCAAAATCTGGTATCTAACAGCTGACAGGGGAAATCCTTGACAAATAGACTTCAGTGGTTGTTAACTCTCAAAAGATCCACAGCACAGTGTAATGGAACAAGTCAATGACATATTGTGATTTCTATATTTCTGCATTTAATCCACCTGTTCACTGAAGTCTGAGCTCCGGTTCATCCCAGAGGGGTAAGAGTGCTGATAGTTCATCATCAACGTTCCCCCACCCAACCTTGCAACCCAACAAAAACAAAAAAAAATAAATCGGCTTTTTATGCGATTTTACAGGTCTGTTGTGAAAGTACACCAAATCATTAGCATTACATATGCAGTTTATATCAAAATGAGTCTGTTTTTATTTATATCTCCATCCCCATAGACCTATTTCCAAACTCAAAGCAGCTCTTAAGTTTTAGACTTTTAAGCTCTAGTAGTTACAAAAGAATTGTAATGAGGTCAAATTCCACTTTGAAGAAATGTTTATTCTCAAGTTTAATATTTGGTGAAATAACTTGCAATATTCTTAAAATGTAAATGAACTTTCAAAACCATGTGAAAAATCAGAAAATTAATCTTAGGATTTATATTTTAAACAAACATTATAATATTTCAGCAAAAGGGCACCAGAGGTTAAATGACTAATGTTTTTACAGCACAGCAACAGGTTAGTCTAGTTATGTTCTGCCAATAGGATAAGTTCCTATTGTTACCCTTCCTTATTCTTTTACAAAATGAGGACATCCTCAAATGCCCTTCGAATTGAGTTGTTTGCTAGACAATTTCAGAGGGCAGTTGAGAGTCATCACATCACTGTGGATCTAGAGCAACAAGTCAGGCCAGATAAGGATGACAGATTCCGTTCCCCAAAGATCATCAGTGAATCAGATGACTTTTATTTACAATAATCGTTGATAGTTTCATTATCACTATAACTGAGACTAGTCTTTAGTTCCAAACTATTTTACTTGAATTCAAATGTCATCACCTGTCATGGTGTAATTTGAACCCACATCCCCAGGAGTATTAGCCAGAGTCTCTGGATTAACCGTCTTGATTCTGCCTCTGCTATCACCTCCCCTAAACCAGCATTGAGCATAACTGTGGCTGTGTAATTAGCAGGATGCTCCAACAATCCTGAATGGAAGGAAAAAATTTCCATGCCAACTTCCCTGCAGCAGTTACATTCAGTTAACTAAACAAGCTGGCAGGTAACCAAAGTTTTCTCACCAATGAAGAAAAGCACAGAAACAACAAATCTAGGAAAATGAAAGTGGAAAAGTGAAGCATAAATAAAAAAGGAGACCAAAGCTTTCTACTGTCTGGTATTTTACTACTGGCAAAAAAAACTGCACTACTAGACTGCACACTAAATACACCATCTTACCTTCTCAGACTGACTGAGCAGAAAGTGATGAAAGTGAGGGTCGTCCTTTACTTGCTGCAATTAGAAAAACCAAAGCTGAGCATGGTGAGGAATCATACTCTGATCTTATAACTGAAGATTTCTATTTGTGACGAGTGGAAGAATAGAACCAGAAATTGTCTCTCGACTTGTCTCAAGGTTTATTATGGGTAAATCAGCAACCAAAAAGATGCATACGTCCACAAGTGGAGCCATTTAGCAAGCAATATTTAAATAAAGAGAGATACGCTAAAAAGATTACTCTTCTTCAGAATTTTACAAGGTTCTTTGGTATTTGATTCTGTACAAGCTCTCCTAACTAAATCTGCTATCAATTGATGCATTGCACTAAGTAGATCAGTAGAGTGTGACTTCTGTTTGAACAAATTTTTACATTCACGCATCCCCTAATAATCCCAATTCTGAATGCACCAATTTAGTAAACTTTAACTAATTCATGTTCTCCAAACTAATTTCTGAAAACAAACAAACAAGTATTCTTTGGTGTCTAATAAATCACTAACCTGACTTCTGAAATGCGAGCAATACACATTCATTGACCAGATAGCAGCTGAACTAATTCAGGCTCAGCCTAAAATTTACTCAAATTGGAACCAGCCCCCAATCCCCCAATTTTACGTGGAAGCTCCTGAGTCATCATTTTGGATTTTCTAATGATTTGTCCTGAGAAAAAGTCAGGGCAGATGAGTAGTATTTAAGGTTGGTGTCTTAAAGTCAAGTGCATGCAAACAAATTTAAATAAATGTGGCACTCAGACAAAGTATGATTAAATACCAATGAGCTCCATTTTTTGAGGAGGCTTCCCAAGAACTTCATAAGTGAAGGGGATATACCCCACTTCTGAGTGTCAGTAAAGGCAAAGGCTTAATCAAAAGCTGTGAACTAAATAAGAAAGATCTATATATAGTCAAACATCCAAAGGAGGCTGACAGTGCCAGTTCTCTTTAAATTCAGAAAGGGGAGAGAGAGAGAGAGAGAGAGAGAGAGAGAGAGAGAGAGAATGAATATTTTAAGTATCTTTGTTTATGTCTAGAAGGATAACCTGATGGAGGGAACGGGAGCATGTTATTTTGTACTATTAAGTAAAGTCAAATTGCATGAATTGAGTCTGTTCATTGATACTTCGTTTGCAGACTTACCTGCCTGAAAATAAAACAATACCATGATTTATATCTGGCTATTTTCAAAGAGCCTGCAGAAGCATACAAACAAAAACACCAAAATCTATTTGAAGAGGACACTATTCTTATCCATTTGGGTACAATATAACCTGTGCCCATTACCACAAGGTGCTCAAACTGCTAATGGGAATGATGATCACAACTGTACCTCTGGAAAATAGCTAAAACAAGAACCCCGAATTTGAAATACTCCCTTCACAATCACAATATTGTACACATAGAAGGAATTAAATTAATTTTAGGTAAATCGGACTATCTTTCCATTGTACTACACTTGCACGTGCACATACGCAAAGAACCATTTCTAACTATTCAATTGTAATCTACTACAGCAGTGATTAAAACACTGCAACACATCAGCCCATCTACACGTTAGGAGTTGCTACAAAGTATGTCAACCCTTGAGATTTTCAAGCTTTCAAGCTAATATTCTTGGCAGTTCCAACAGGTACAGTATTTTACGTTACATTACCCACGACCAACATTACAGTTTTCAGAGGGTGAAGCTGGTTATGGAGGATGCAATTTGAGTTATGAAAGCTAAAATGCCCAAGAATGATAAATGAAATAATACACTTGGAAAGGTTCTAGCTTCAGTAATGCTCTGAAGGCAACCACTGTTTTCTTTGACATTAAAAAGACTTCTGAATTCTAGTGTGCTAATTTCTTTCTGTCCCTGTCCTATCAAGCTCCCATATCAATCCTAGCTAGTACTCTACCAATCTACTTATTTTTTATTCGAGCACAAATTATACAAAACATGAAGACAACAAGCTGTGTTAAGTACAGGTTTATCGAACTAATATTTCCTGTCAAACACACTTGCCACTTTATAAAAACAGTCATCATTTGTGATATCAGGCACTGCAGACAATTTCTGTTACAAAATGATTAGTACCTAAATGAAAACCAGATTGATTATTATGGCGAATACTTTCAACTACCCAACAGGAGAGTACATTATAATCAGAGAGTACAAGGATCACTGTAGTCTTGTTGAAAGCTGTTCTGACCCTCTATAATCAATTCAACAAAAAGAGCAGGGAATGAAAAATTTCAGCAAAAAAAAGTCTAATTTTTAAAACTTTTAAAATGATAACAATTGGGGAAAAGCTCAATCATATCAGTGATTGAGAAATAACAAAGGCTCCAAACCAGGCATATATTTCTCTACTCAACGTACAATTATTTTTAACCTTTGAGGTACAGAGTATGGCAGGGATTCTTCTCCTTAGGAGCCAGACATGGGCTGCACAAGTTAAATTTTCAAAAGGGTAGCATAAATAATGAACATTATGTCAGATGATGCAGTTGGATAATAGTCCAAAATAACTGCACAGTGTTTGATTGAAGTCAGATAAGAAGTCATAAATTAACATCAATATTCTCGAGTTTCCAGCCAGTAAACTTCCAGAATCAAAAACATAGATCCAACTCCAAAGCTCCCTAGATTTACTGCCAAAACATACTCATATCCAACACAACTGCGTGAGTGCAATCCTCTAATTCACTGGTATGTCAATTACAACCCAAGCCTGCAAACCTCTGACCTTAAGAAATTTGTGACTCACCTTCCATTTGTATCCTGCGACTGGACCCGTAACCAACCGCTTCACTGTGGATGGTTCAGGGTAAGCATCCTGAATTGGAAGGAAGAAAACATGAAGGTCACTACATTTTACAAATAAGCTACTTTTATATCTCCTGTACATAACATTACCACGCTTTCATTAATTTATTTAACTGAATAGACATTTTCATTCCTCCATGAGATGTTCTAATTGCCAGTGTGTTACGACAATTCACTGATGGGATATGGGCAACACTGGCTGGCCAGCACTTCTTGCCTGTCCTTGTGAAGGTAGTGGTGAGCTGAATTCTTGAATGGCTGCAGTCCATTGACTGTAGGTAGACCTACAATGCCTTAGGGAGAAAATTCCATAGGGAAAAAGAACTAAAAAAGTTTCAGACAAAATTTATTTAAAATGGTGCAACTGAAATAGTTTCTACCCAAAACCAACCTTTTCCTCCTTTGGTGGCCGACCCCTTTTCCTTGCACTGTGCTCTGAAATTTCTGCTGGGGAGAAATTTTGTCTTTTACTGTCAGACGAAAAGTGCCTGCTTTTATCATCTGATGAGGCAAAAGCAGATACCTGAAAATGAATTAGTCAAAAGTAAAGACAATGATATGCTTTTGCCCAAAAACCTAGTTGATTGTCCCTTACACGAAGTAGTGACAATTTTTAAATGTTGTTTCAATGGATTCACCATTGAATTAAGGCCAATTCTATATGACAATCTATCATCAAGTTAATTAAACATGCAAAATTTTTTGAAAAATCCAAAGCTCAACTCAAATGATTGCAGTCATGTTCTACCACATAAGTGTGCGCACTGGTTATAATAGTTTCCATATCTATTCAAATTCAAAGTGGAACCTTTGCTATTAATCAGTCATGTCTGTCTTATTGATATTATTCTAAACTAGAAATTTGAGTGGGATAGGGTTTTTGATTTTCTGAAGGGCATGAGGCATTTTTGCCGAAAGGGGCCTTTGATACCCCACAGAATGCAAGACTACATTATAAACAATGCGCCCCTTCCAAAGATGCGCATCAACCCTAACGTTCCCATATAGATCAGGTACACTGGACCTCTAAGCGGCAATGCAAAATAATTTAAATACAACGTTTGCATATCTCTAAAAAGTGTATGTTGATTGCGAAGCCAGTAAAAAGACATTAAGTACTAACTGTTTTTGCTTGACATAATCAACTGTTCAAAAAAAGTTGTGTTCTAAATGAACATGTCTTGTATGTGGCTGACGTTTAGGAAATCGCTTCCTTTTGATCAGCTTGATTTGATAATGAGGAGTCATTTGATTTCTCACATCTTAGCATTGAAATTCTAATGAGGTACATTTCAGGTTGTCCTCTCCCAGCTCTCCAGAGCCACGAGACATACACAGGCTGAAATTCCAACTTGGTTAGTTGAATTTTATGTCAATTTTTATCTAGAAATCGGACCAAGCCTAGCATAAAGAGTTATCAAGAGTTCACTTTTCAACATATATTCACATTGGAAAATCAATGATCAGTTGAGAAGCAAAATTTGTGTATTGACATCTTATTTGAACAAAAAAAAAAATCACAATTTAGGGTTTACAGCTAAAGTTATACTATGAATATATCATTTATCACGCCCTTACCTAAAGGCTAGGAGAAAATGATGAGCTTCATCTTAATCTAACAAACTAATTAGTGATTCAATTCTAAATCATTCCCTAAGCAATGTGTATGAAGTCATGTCACAGCCCATTAAAGGAGTAAGGAATCATTGACAGGCTTGTTTTGTGGTGCGGGATGCAAGAAAGTGTCCAGAAAAAGTCCCAATTTTAAGAAAAGAAATCTCCACTTTTTTTTAAAAAGAAAATGAAACATTAATGCTAAGAGAAGGGAATATCACAACCCTAAGGAAACAACGCAATAAAAATAATAAACAGACTAAAAATGTGAAGCACAGCAGTTTAACTTGTAATTACACAGTACATTAAACATCTCTAGATGATCATTACATTATAAAACAGGATTTGATCACCAAATAACAAAATATGATCACAGGTAACCAAAATCTTGGTGAAGAAGTAGGTTTCAATGAATAACTCAAAGGAGCAAAGTGAGGGTCTGGGCCTCAGGCTTCAAGCCCTGGCAAATGAAGGCAAAGCCACCATTGGTGGAGCAATTAAAATTGAGGATGCGCAAGAGGTTGAAATTATATGTTTGAGTGAATAAATAGAAGAGAATGGTTTATAGATAAATCATTCTTAATGTTCACATTACTGGAAGATTTATCAACCAAATGTGCAACACTGATGTGATCTGACACAAAGAAGTCAGACACGCAGGTGTGAGTTATCAGACAACAATCCTGCAGCCACTGTGGTCCCATTGGTGTCATTTTGACAGAAAGACAATGCTGATCATGTACAGCTGTGACAAAGAGCTTCTAATTTCTAATACCCATGAGACAGAACTGGAAAATCAGTTTCCTTTCTGGTGTACTTTATATTTAAAAAAAAAAGGAATTTTAAGTGCAAACAAAGCCTGAGGGAAACAGAAGGGAAAAGGGAAGTCAATGAATTGAACAGCAAGCTCAGGGGCAAAGTCAAGACAGTGACGAGTACAATCGGTGATTGGAAGGGGTGAAGCACAAGGGAATGGGAGAAAGGAATGGTTGAGGGGTAGCATTTCTATGCAGTTCTACACCTAAAAGCAGAGATTAGGCATTCGTAACAGCTCTTTTCAAGTCACACCAAATCATAGCATCCTAAAGAAAGAAAATATAGATACAGGAAAAATAGAAGAGCAGAGCAGCAGCAGGACAACGAAGAGATAAGAGCAGCAAGGCAAAGACAAAGGAGAGAGACAAGAGAATAATACTCTTTGTGTAATTAGCAATATATTAAAATCATGCATCAGAGCCTAGCTGTCAAATTTTCACATTATAAATTCTCACATTCTCATTTATAGTGAAAACTGTCCACCTAAACTTGTCATTCTGTAATTACATACTCCATCTAGCATAAGCACAACACCCTTACATTTGGCAGCAGGATGTAATTACTTTGACGAACTTACACACAAATATAGACAGGAATTTATAATAAATATGATGAAAATTTGGATTGAAGACACTAACATCAGTACAGTCCAACATTATGCATCTGCCCTCTAAACCAATTTCATTACAGGCCCACATCTCATATTTATTCCAAATGTCTAACATCACAGAAAGAGACTCTGTTAATTTTTCATGAACTTTTCACAAATTTTCCAATATAAGTACCAGTGCCGACATTTTCTTTAAGTACTGCAGAAAACTTTGTGCAACTATTTGCCATCCTCAACTGCAGTAAACCTGGTCTCCAACAACCTTCAGATTGATGGCTCGTACCTATAATTCTCCTATTTATCAACTATAAAAGATCAGTATTAGAGAAGCATCAAGACATTGATAAATGATTCAATTAGCATTGCATTACTATGTATCACAATTAATCTTCAAACAGCAGATCTTCAAAGCTCATTTGCTCCAAACATGTCACAATAATTATCCATTACAATAACTGTCCTTGCACAAATTTATTAAGTAGATCATTAAACCTATTTTGACTTCACTGTCAATTTGAAACAGTTTTTATTCTTTCATTGGATGTAGGTATTGCTGATGACCTTAACCGCCTCAACCTGTCCACCCCTCTTACCCACTCCAACCTCTCACCCTCGCAACGTACAGCCCTCCACTCCAACCGCAACCTCACTATCAAACAGGCAGACAAGGGAGGCGCGGTGGTAGATTGGCGCACCGATCTTTACATTGCTGAGGCTAAACGCAAGCTCGTGGACACCTCCTCCTACTGCCCCCTTGACCATGACCCCACCCCCAAACCATCATCTTCCAGACCATCCATAACCTCGTCACCTCAGAGGATCTCCCATCCACCGCCTCCAGCCTCATCGTCCCACAACCCCGCACCGCCCGTTTCTACCTCCTGCCCAAAATCTACAAACCTGACTGCCCCAGCCGACCCATTGTCTCAGCATGCTCCTACCCCACCAAACTCATCTCTGCATACCTCGACACGGTCCTGTCCCCCTTAGTCCAAGAACTCCCCACCTACGTTCGGGACACCATCCACGCACTCCACGATTTTCGCTTCCCCGGCCCTCAACGCCTTATCTTCACATGGACATTCAGTCCCTGTCCACCTCCATCCCCCATCACGAAGGCCTCAAAGCCCTCCGCTTCTTCCTTTCCTGCCGACCCAACCAGTACCCTTCCACTGACACCCTCCTTCGACTGACTGAACTGGTCCTCACTCTGAACAACTTCTCTTTCCAATCCTCCCATTTCCTCCAAACCAAAGGAGTAGCCATGGGCACCCGCATGGGCCCCAGCTATGCCTGCCTCTTCGTAGGATATGTGGAACAGTCCATCTTCCGCA
>NC_057730.1:50289950-50319017 GCF_004010195.1 Chiloscyllium plagiosum | reverse complement strand
AACTCCCCCTCCCACTCCGCCAAGGACATGCAGGTCCTTGGCCTCCTCCATCGCCAGACCATGGCAACATGACGCCTGGAGGAAGAGCGCCTCATCTTCTGCCTAGGAACCCTCCAACCACAAGGGATGAATGCAGATTTCTCCAGCTTCCTCATTTCCCCAGCTTCCTTATCTCAGTCCCAACCCTCAGACTCAGCACCGCCTTCTTGACCTGTAATCCTCTTCCCGACCTCCCCGCCTATCACCCTCACCTTAGCCTCCTTCCACCTATCGCATTCCCAACGCCCCTCCCCCAAGTCCCTCCTCCCTACCTTTTATCTTAGCCTGCTTGGCACACTCTCCTCATTCCTGAAGAAGGGCTTTTGCCCGAATCATCGATTCTCCTGCTCCTTGGATGCTGCCTGACCTGCTGTGCTTTTCTAGCAACACATTTTTCAGCTCACTGCTGATGAGGCCAGTATTTGTTCACCATCCCGAACTGTTCTTGAACTGAGTGGGCTGCTAAGTGTTGTAGTTAAGAGTCAAGCAAATTGCTTGTGGTCTAGACTCATGTACGGCTAGACAAGGCAACACCAGATTTAGTATTAGTAAACCAGATGGGACTTTATGACATGAAATGAGTTTCATAGTCACCTTGAGGAGAGTGGCTTTCAATTCCAATTTGTTAATTGAATTTAAAATTTGCCAGCTGCTGTGATGGGATTTGAACCTGTATTCCCAGAGCATTGTTACGGAGGTAGAAAAGATGGTCTTACAGATGGCATGAATGAAGATGGAAGCTCATCTCAGGATCAAATATGATGCCATAGCTACTCACTTTCAATATGTTGCCAAGGACAGGAAGTGAGGTCAGAAGTTAGGAAAATGGAGTTTAGAGCAGGGAACAAACACAGCAATTTCAGTCATGCCCAATATTTCGAGAAAGTTCATTATTCATTTCATTTATTATATCCCTCATGAGAAGTTAAGTGAGTGAGCAAAAACGTGGTAGATGAAATATAGTGTGAGGAACTGAGAAATTAAGCACTTTGGCAGGAAGATAATCTGAATATTATTTGCCACAGAACAGAGGCATTGAGATGTCCTCATGCAAGAATCACAAAAACTAGCATCGCTAAGTTCAGCAGGTAATAGGGAAGGCAACCGAAATTTTGGCGTTTGTTCAAAGGGAAGGGAGTATAAAAGTACAGAGGCTTTGCTAAAACTGTACAAGTCATTTGTCAGCCCTCAGTTAGGATACGGAGAACAGCTTTGATCCCCATATTTAAAAGAAAGATATACAAGTATTGGAGCCAGCCTGGAGAAAGTTCACTAACTGACCCTGGTTATGGAGGGATTGTTTTAGGAGGAGAGGTTTGAGTACTTATTGGAATTTAGAAGAACGAGAAGCATCCTTAATCTCCAAATAAGCAGTTGCACATTTAAGACAGATGTGGAGGAATTTATTCTCTAAGGGTGGTGAATCAGTGGAATTCTTTGCCACAAAGGACTGTCAAAAGTATATACAAGACCAGGTTAGACAGATTTTTAATCATAAAAGGGAATGAAGGCTGATAGGGAAAACGCAGAGTTATGGATCAGTCGTGATGTAATGGAATAGACTTGATGGACTGAATGGCCTGTTTGTGGTCTTGTATCTTATAGGTCAACCAGGCAGATGTCTGCATAATGTCAGTGCGTTTAAAATCACATTTCCAATTTACTTACAGGTTTTGTTTTTGGAATAAAATTTCTGAAGCTATTAAGATTGTACAATGCAGAATTAACACTACCCCAATCACTGCAGAGCCAATACCAGCTAAGAATTCAATTCTAGAACAAAACTAACTGCTATGATGCTAGAACGCAAGTGAGCTTTATGCTCAAACTAGTTAAAATACACTTTAGTATGAAACTCTGACCTGTTATTCTTGTCATTGTTTTTGGTCCATTGGCTGATGGTACAGCTTACCTTTGATTTAATAAATTCCTCAACTGCATCCACTGCCTGTTGGAAACGTTTCCCTTTAGTAGATTTTATCATTTCCTCCTTGTAAAGGTGATAGGATTTAAGTTGGTCTACTTTGATCCATGCACTGTAACAAAACATAATGCCATTAGTCAGTCAATCTCCAGAACCATTTTGTTTAAATTCAACTTCTTTGCCTTCAAAAACAAAATCATGTCAAAAGCCTCAGTTACTGCTCGTTTGACTGAACACTTTTCAAGCAAAATGTACACAATAGTATGCACCTTGATTACATTGCTCGACGACCTTCATGACATATCTAACCATAAAATACCTTCGGTGCCACGCGAATTTTGGTAGTACATTAATAATATGCAATCAACTATGAAAAGAAATGTACACATTGTAATTTCTGAAATTTCCTACTTGTGCTATGTGCGATCAGCTACTTTGAGGAAACTTGCTTGCAAAGTTTCTGTCGTGATACATTACTTTCTCATTCTGTCACCCCTTTGTCAGGTCGTCTTTACTTTTAACACAACATTTGCTTTTAATATTGCAGAGCACTTACAATACAACAACTTAGCATTTTGTGGTTATTATTGTAAAACTTAACATTAGATTAACAGTGTAAGTGTCACAACAGAATGCAAATTGAAAACGAGCAAAACCGACCAAGACATTACTGGAGCTGCACATGGTTTAAAAGATTAAAGATACAGCATGCTTTCTCTTTCATTAAGCAAATTGTTACATTTTTCATACTAATTAGAAGTATCACACCTTCAAGATCTTCAGTTTCCAGAGGCAGTGTTAGAAAAGAGCCATCTGTTCTACTTATACAAGATTGGCAATCTTACAGTTCAGTGAACGAGCATCATGAAAGGTACTAAATGTTAAGAATACATGGCACCTCCAATTAGTAACCAAAACCCTGAAGATTGATCTATGCTAACAGAGCATCTTATTGATGGATCCTTTAATTCCATCTTTCTTGGCATTCATTGGAAACATGCATTTCCCTACGAACTGCAAGGGAGAGCAGGAATCCAGCTTGTGTTAAATGGAAAGCAAGGATTGTCTTAAGTATTTCACCAGCTGTACTGCAGGACCCAAATCTAAATTGGTTACACTTCTCCCATGAATGACCAGGAAAACAAGTCATCTATAACTCAGCTTCTCACATCAGAAGGTGAAAATAAATAAATACGATCAACTACTTTTAGTACCTTCATTACATAAATCCAAGAACAACACAAAAAGTAACACAAAGAGCATTGCAATAACAAAAACTGGTTAATGGATTTTGTGGCAAACCAGGCAATGTTTGAAAACGAAAACAGACAGTTTCTGCAATGGACATGATGCCAGGATTGGAGAAAGTGAGGTCTGCAGAAGACCTTCCTGAAGAAGGGCCTGTGCCCGAAACGTCGAATCTCCTGTTCCCTGGATGCTGCCTGACCTGCTGTGCTGTTCCAGCAATAAAGTTTCAATGATGCCAGGATTTCAAACTCAGTACAGTATTAGACAGCACATCTAAAAGATTTATTTGGTCTTCTAAGTGAGCAACACCCAATTAACTTTGGAACAGTTCGGTTCTAAAGCAGAGCAATGGCTTTGACTTTTCTGAAACTGAACGGTGGAATTTGTCACCTGTCTATGATCAGGAGAAAAAGAAGTAGAGAGAGGAAAAGCTCAGGTTTGGGAATGTACAGATAGAAAGTTATCCAGTGGCTGATGTTACCCACGCAGTATCACAGTGACGAGCAAGAGTCAGCCCAAGGGTAATTGCTGGAGGGCAATTGTGGGGAAAGAATGCAAAGAGATTGCTGAAGATGGGCTAGCTAGGGCCTAAGAGTGAAGGGTACAAACACACAAGCCCATACAGCTACAAAATGAATGTGTAATGGAGCTCAGCATCATTGTGAAACTCATCAGATGGTAGGAAAGGTGGTAAAAGTGAGTAAGCACCATCAGTCATTTTGGATGTCTTTTATGACTGAAGCCTTGGTGTCATATGCAAAAACTGGAAAGATTCAAACAGAGTTAAGGTATAGGTTGGATACAAAGTTACTGGCAATAACACTTTCAAGTACTTATCCTTAAGCTAGTTGCACTTTTGGATTAGGATGTATTAGCAGCAATTTTGAAAGTGGTAGAGATTACAGTTAAGGAAAGGAGAACTGCTGAGGTTTCTGAGATGGTTAAAGGACTTGATAGACTATAGAAAAAGAAATTATTTCCTCTCAGAGAGTTCAGAACAAGTGGGCATAACATCAAACTTTGAAGGCTGCTTAGGATTTTTAAATAGAACAGGTAGAAGAAATCTGGAACACATTTCCTCAGAAAGCTATGAACAACTGAAAAATTCAACACATTGATATTTGTTTAGAAGGGCTTTAGGATAAGAAATGAAAACAAGTGAATGGAGTTGAGGTACAGATCAGCAGTTATATAATTGAATAGCATAATATATTTCAAGGGACTGAATAGCCTATATCTCATTATTATATCTTGGATTGTTGCCAAGAACTGTTAACTGATGTAAGATTGAATAGGAAGTGTCAAAAAAAGAAGAAAAATATCATGAAGTAGTAAGAAAATAATTGCAAAGTTACTTGTGAGATTGTAGCTAGATTGTTCCATCCATTACAGCAAAACACAACAAAAATGTTTTATGAAACAATCTTTGTAAATATCTGTGAACTATGCCTTTCTAAGTGTGTTTAAAAATAAATGACTTACTGGTCTTCAGTTCCAAAGAATTTCACAAAGAAGCATTTTTTCCCTCGCGGTTTCTTGAGATCTTTGGGTGGATGAACAATCTTATAACACAAAAAAATTGAAACCAAGTTAAATTGGTCACAAATAAGAATCAAAGTTTGTCAACAGAGAAAAAAAACAACAGCTAATCATAACTTTTCAGATCCAGAAGGGCAGTCACTGCAATAGCTTCTAATAATCAGGTCAGTAAATGGCTGATCTCCATTGAAGGGACACCCAGTGTTGTTAGGAAGTTCCAGGAATTTGATACGACGACATTGCAGGAACAGCAACACAATTCCAAATCAGGATGGCTCTTGGCTTAGAAAGGAACTTGCAGATAGTGGTGACTGCATATATTTACTGCCTTTGTCCTTGCAAGGTGTTGTCATAGAAGCCTTGGTGAATTGCTGCCATGCATCTTATAGGCGGTACGCACTTCGACCACTGTGCAGTACCCACATGTTGTTGGAGCTGATCCATTCTGGTAAGTGGAGTACACCACTGACTGCAAAAGAGCTGTTTCATATTAAGCAACAAGCCATTTTGGAATGATTTAATTGAAGTTGCTGACATGTTCAAATGTAACATTTTTAAGAAAAAAATCCAGTTTTTTAAAGACTAATCACCTACTTTGATGGATTCAAAGGTTATGACGTTTTTGAATACTATACAGTGTAAAGTTTCTTATATGATTCTATTCAACATATCAGAATTAGGTGACATCTCACATTAGCCACTAAGCAACTTTCCAGAGTATCAGTATATAATGAGCAGGTAATGTAATTACATGCATTAAGCACTCCATAACTAATATTTAGTCTCCTGCTCTCACAAACCATGTTATCTTGCTAGCCATTGGATGGTAAAGCTGATCCTCCTACTTAGTAGGGTACCTCGGAAGGCACTTACTACGGACAGGTTTGCCTAATAAATCGTAATAAATTGCCAAATTGCTCTCTCACAAAAACACTTACACGGGATAGAGACACAAATAAAAGTAGCCACTTTTTATTCCAATCACAAACAGGTCAGAATCTAGGGTAAAGCAGCCTTAGAAAATAAAATTTTAAATGTTTTATTGAGACAGGTATTTCAAATGCTGCAGAGTTTTAAAGCATCTACTTTCAATTTTTCTTGCACAGAAAGCACTGTCACACAGAAAGCACCAACCTTCGTACTTAACTATTGAATTTGTTTCAATGAGGCAATTCTTTGCCTTCCAGTTATTTTAAAAGTCAGTTTCTATTTAAGTAATTATTTATTTGACTTCAATACCTGTCAATAGATAGGGTGAAGTCACAGGATGACTGCAATGTCCCTGATCTACTAATCCAGAGGTTCAACCTAATGCTCTGGAGAAGAGAACCTCAACCCCACCAAGGAAGCTGGTGAAATTTAAATCTGATTAATAAATCTGGGATTGAAAGACAATATCTCTAGTTGTTTAGAAGCCTGTTACATTTTGATGCTGTCTTGCCAGTTCATACCTGGTACAATTTGATGCCAATTGACAAAAGGAAGTAGTAGAACTCCCTCCAGATTTCTGATCTACACCTGAAGCCAAATGATGTTCCAGAACTTCTTGGATTGCTGATGCCCATTTTAGCATCCAGCAACTTTATATTTCACTTCAAATATTGACTAATGGCCTGAATGTCTTGCAATAACCCTACTTCAAGCAATGTGGCAGTGCATCAAAAACTGCTCAGTCATCAGTTCAGCATACTTTTGCCATTAATTTCTAGGATCAGCTGATCATCTCATTAACCTTCACAGGCTCAAAGGTCTAATTTAAACGCTACTAAAAATACTAACATCATTCACTGAATATAAGGAATAAAAAAAGTGTATGTTTTCTACAACATAGGGAAAACAACGAAGAACCCTGCCCACCAAAGGAAGGTGGAGCACTAGATTTGAAACCATATGGTGTAACTCTTTCCGTAGAAGTGCTTTCAAAATGTGGATGCAGATCCACACCTGGGAGGATCCAGCTCTTCAAACTAAAGCCACTTGTTTCCAAAAGCGACTGCTTCCGACAGCAACTTTAACAGGGGACACCAATTTCAGGAGCGGACAATTGCTCTAGAGCAATGAACACAGAGTGAAAAGCAGCCCCACCATAAAAACGAGCTCGATCGCCCTCATTCTCAAGAAAAGCGTGGAAAAGGCTGGCGGGGTTGGTCTCGGGATCTTCTGCCCGGATCCGTCCCCGACAATGAAACCAGGAGAAAGCTCTGCCCCGTCCCGCCCCAGTCATCCTCATCCACAAAACTCGCTGGTTGCATTCCATAAGACAAGCAAAAGGCGGCGGGGGTGGGTGGGGGGAACAAGGAAGGTGGTGGAGAAGCCGGGAGAAAGAAAACATTTAAAAGGTTGACTTACCTTTCCTGGCCAGGGCGGATACCGACCCAGTTTGCCCCTGAAAGAAAAGAGAGAGGGGGGGGGAAAAAAATAAAAGGCATAAGCGATTTTTCCCCCCCCCCGGGAAGAGAGGTGAGGTGGTAGTTAAAAAAAAATTAAAAAATTAAAAACCGACACTCGATGACAGCGGCGGGCCCGCAGACTGCCGGGACGATCGCGTTCGAAACAAACGCCAGGAGGGCGATCAGACGCCGCCGTTGCCGCTTACCAGACCAGATCTCCCACCCGTAAGCTGACAGCCGCCATCTTCCCTCAGAGGAGTTCGTCCATCACCCTCCCGGCGGCGGCAACGGCAGCAGCAGCAGCCTCTGTCCCCTCCCCCACCACCAGCCACCCACCGCGTCACGTGACACCCGCGGGTTAAAGGTCAACAACCGCCCACGTTTGTTGCTTTCACCTCAATATGTTTTTTTTTACATTCCAACACGACGCCAATTTTCCAGAAATGGACGAGATGGAATTCCTGATTGGGGGGGGGGGGAGAGAGAAAAAGAAAGGGAGGGAAAAAAATATTCAGCGTCGGTTGGAGGGGGTGCATTCGAAAACATGATTAGCCCCGCCTCCTCCCGGTGGTGTGCGCGTGCGCATTAGCTCGGAAAGATGGCGGCGGCCGAAGTTTTGTCGGGTTTGTTTTTGTTGCTGTTGAAGGGATTGTGATTGTCCGTCTTCTGGTCCTCCGCCGCTACCACCCAGCCTCTCCCCACTTCTTCTTCCTCCTCCTCACGCCGTTTCTGTTATTTGTTTTAAAACACCGCCGACACAAACGGAAGGTTTGGGAAGGTGTTGACACACACACAAAACATAATATAAAGAGCGGCCGAGCGAGCAGGTCCCGCGCGACTCGCAACATGGCCGAACCGCGACGAGTGTCCCTGACTACCCTGCCCGTGTCGGCTCCTCTCCTGAAGAAGAAGAAAGAAGACAAGGAGGAGGTAGCGGCGGAGGAGGAGGAAGAGGATGAGGAAGAGGAGGGAGGGGGCGAGGAGACGACGGCAGTGGTGGTGCTGAAGGGGGAAATAGCGGCCGTCACCTCCCGCCACACGCTGGCTCTCTTTGAGTCGAGCGAGAAGAGTTGCCCCGAGTTCTTCTACCCCGAGTTGATGCGAGTGCGGAAGGTGAGCGATCCTTGTCTCTCCGAGCGGCTTAAAAAACTTACACATGCGCTTGATATGGTATACACCTCAACCCCCCCCAAAACATCGCTGGCCACACTAAATACGGAAATAATCTGGTAAATAGTTACTTAAAAGCAAACTTTCTCGCCTGTCGCCGCGCGCATCAAAATTAGTTGAGCTTTTACTACTTAGTTCTGAGTTTGCACCGATACATTAATCCTGCTCGGTGTCATATTTTAGATACAGGGATAGGTGGTCTTGCACAGATCTGATCTGGTTGACGTGACCTAATCGACTGCTGTTTTCTGTTGTTAGACCTGCCCATGAATTGTTAATTCTGCCGCTGAAACTTTCAAGCAATAATCGACCTGGAAATTACACAATAGGATTGTGTCCTGTATTAGTAGTGCTCTATTTAACTATTTTCATATCCTCGTTATTCATGAGTCAATGTAAATTTAGCTCTCAAAATGATTTGTTTTCACACAAGATTTTTCAAAACTCATTAAACTAATTCAGAACAACATGAACATGAACACGAAATAAACTTGATTGCACATGACAAAAGACAATTTTCATGATGGAGTCTGGGAAGCTACAACATTGCCTTGTATTCAGGTCTAAGACTTGAGAACGGGCTATTGAATTAAAATGTTGAATCTATGTTGACATCTTGAAACTAGCTGTTTATGTATTGGATAAGCAAAGAATGAAAAGACATCTCACTGAAATAAAATTGGAGTAGGAATACAGAATCATATTTGATCTGACTGGGAGCCTTTCTCTTGGTTCATGCTATCCTGAAAGCCTTGCTAAGTCACACTGGTACTATTGTTGTCACTTGTACGCAGCCTGACTCTGTATCCCATAGTTGCCCTGAATGAAGTGAACTTTTGTGTTTGTGGGAAAGAGAAAAAGAGAGACAGTGTGTAAGTGGAGCAGCAGTGCCAGTTATAGTATCAGCTGTTGGGATTTTCATTGTAAAGCATTCAACCAGGAATATGTTTTGTCTGTAAAATGATAAAGTAAACAATTGATACTTAATGTATAAAGGCTCAGAATTGGTTGTAGTATTGGTGGGAGATGAAACAATGATTACACATCCCCCGTGTTCTTACATTGCATTCTGTGATAACCAAAACACAGAATTGTTGAGCAAATAAGATGAAATCAAGGTTTCCACAGTTGTGAAGACTTCTATGCTTTCTTGAATTGTTGCTTTGAACTCACTTTTAAAGAATTATTAATATAATAAAGCTTTTCTTTCTTTTTCCGAAGTTACTCTATAAATTTTAGAGTCTAAAATAGAAATGCTCGGGTCTTATTTTAAGTGATTTAAGCAAAATATAATATCAAATATTTTATAAGTCAATGTTCAGACTACATCATTCTGAACTAAAATTGGTAGGGCAAGTTTTCATTCCTTCTGTTAAGATTTCCTTCTACAATCTGGCTTAATGATTTTGTTCATTTGTCATGTTGCAAACCCACGTGAATGTTTTAATGGTGTTTTTCAGAGGCACTTTTGAAGTGTATGTTCATTTTAAGGACTATCTCACTCCTTTAATTGTCCCTAACCAATGAATTGCCTTTATTTACCAACAGCCATTTTTGAATGCACATGATGTGGATGTATAGTTCCTGTAAAATCTATTTCAGGCTGCATATTGCAAAGTATGTAATCCTTTCTAAATACTTTTATCCCCATTGCAAAAAGTGAATTTTCAAAGGTGCATCGCAACCGCACTGACTCAATTGCATTTGGCACACAGCATATAAAATAGCTGTTGGTTCAAGCTCTTATCTGCTTTTTGCATATGGAATTAGTTCCAAATTGGACCTTTAATTCAAAAGTACCAGAAATTGACTGGTTCAGGTGAGTAGTCTTTATCAAATGTTGATGCTCCATGTGAGGGTGTAGTTCTACCCTCCTGTACTGAGAATATTCTCATTTGCTTTCAGCTCTCTTCCTTCATTTGCCTATCAAAGTAAATGCTGTCAAAAATTTCTTTCAACCGTAAATTAGAGAATTAAATTTCAGACTTTGTCAATTTGTGAATGAATGAATTCCTCCAAATTGCTGCACTATATCATCTTTACTCCTTATTCTTAACCCCAGCTGTCTGTTTTGAATTATTCTATCTTTTCCTGTGATAATTTTACACAGTTATGGTGTCAAAGTCCACATTGGTCACATCTTTTCTCATGGGAACAGTCTCCATTGTGCTGAGCCTACTTATCAAAGTATAGTTACTATTTTAGAGCAAAAGATATCACTTCACCTGTGTTCACTTTGTCGGTTACTTTTGCAGGGCACATTGTATTAGTGATTCACTAAAAGTTAAGATACATCTTGAAGGCTGAGAATGAATATTGGTGGTCTTTGACTAGCAGATCTTTGAATGTAATCCCAAAATTGTCTACCTTAAACTATAGTTTGTATTAATCACTAACCTGGTGCAGAACAAAATTACTTTGGTGGGGATACTATACTGAAATGATGACCCTTCGCATTAACTCATTTTGTGGATACATGTTTATTTTAATAGAATGGTTGACATCTGATTGTTCTTGTTTCTTTACAAAATACAAATTTAATTTCAAAAAATAATTAAGCATCTATTTGACAAAAACATAATCGGAAGCAAACATATGAATAGGTAGAAGGACCAGCTCCACACCCACACCAGGTCCTAGCTCCTGGCACTGTCGAGTTTTCACCATTTCCCCAGACCTCTCCCTCACTGAGGACAAACAATCAGTCCTCAGCAAAGGCCTTACCTTTATACCCCTCCGTCCACGCATCAGCAAATTCAATATGTGTCGTGATGTCGAACACTTCTTCTGCCGCCTCTGCCTCCAAGCTTACCTTTTCAATCATGACTCCAGCCCACCATCTGAGGACCTCTTCACTCGCCTCCAACACACTCCATCCACCTGGACACCCCATGCTGGCCTATTACCCGTCCTCAACCTCTCGTTTCCAATTGCCGCTGAGACGTTAACTGCCTCAACCTGTCCACCCCCCTCCCCCATTCCAACCTCTCGCCCTCACAATGCGCAGCCCTCTACTCTCTCTGCTCCAATCCCAACCTCACCATCAAACCAGCTGATAAAGGGATGCAGTGGTAGTTTGGCCCACTGACCTCTACACTGCTGAAGCCAGGCACCGACTCAAAGACACCTCCTCCTACCGCCCCCTTGACCATGATCCCATCAACAAACCATCAGCTTCCAGACCATACACAACCTCATCACCTCAGGAGATCTCCCACCCACAGCTTCCAACCTCATAGTTTGGGAACCTCACACCGCCCGGTTCTACCTCCTTCCCAAGATCCACAAGCCTGATCACCCTGGCCGACCCGTTGTCTCAGTCTGCTCCTGCCCCACCGAACTCATCTCCACCTACTCAATACTGTTCTATTCCTCCCAGTCCAGGAACTCCCCACATATGTTCAAGACACCACCCATGCCCTCCACCTCCTCTAAGACTTCAGTTTCCCCAGGCCCCCCCAAAGCCTCATCTTCACCATGGACATCCAATCCCTCTACAATTCCATCCACCATGACTAGGGCTTCCAAGCCCTCCATTTCTTCCTCTCCTGACATCCCCAACAGTACCCTTCCAATGACACACTCATTCGTTTGGCTGAACTGGTCCTCGCCCTTAACAATTTCTCCTTCGAATCCTTCCACTTCCTCCAGATGAAATGGGTAGCCATGGGCACCCGCATGGGACCCAGCTATGCCTGTTTCTTTGGCTACGTAGAACAGTCCATCTTCCGTAGTTACACCGGCACGACTCCCTACCTTTCTCCTCCGCTGTATTTATGACTGCATCGGCGCCACCTCATCAACTTCAATGCATTCCACCCCGACCTTAAATTCACCCGGACCATCTCTGACATCTCCCTCCCCTTCCTGGATCTCTCCATCTCCGTCAATGACGTCCAATTTAACACTGACATTTTCTACAAACCCACTGACTCCCACAGTTACCTCGATTACATCTCTTCCCACCCTACCTCCTGCAAAAATGCTATTCCGTATTCCCAATTCCTCCCCCTCCGTCGTATCTGCTTTCAGGAGGATCTGTTCTACCACAAAACACACCAGATGGCCTCCTTCTTTAAAGACTGTAATTTCCCTTCCCACATGGTTGAAGATGTTCTCCAGCGCATCTCATCCACGTCCTGCACCTCCGCCCTCAAACTGCACCCCTCCAACCGCAACAAGGACATAACCCCCTCCCCCAAACCCGGTCCTCACCTTCTACCCTACCAACTTCCGCATAAACTGCATCATCCGCCAACATGTCCACCCCCTACAAACAGACCCCACACCAGGAATAAATTTCCCTCCCCACCCCTATCCACTTTCCAAAAAGACCATTCCCTCCATGACTATCTTGTCAGGTCCATGCACCCCAACAACCCACCCTCCCCTCCTGGCACCTTTCCCTGCCACCACAGGAATTGCAAAACCTACACTGACACCTCCCCTTCACCTCCATCAAAGGCCTCAAAGGAGCCTTCTGCATCCATCAAAGTTTGACCTGCATATCCACCAATGTCATTTATTGTGTCTGTTGCTCCCGATGCAGTCTCCTTTACATTAGGGAGACTGGACGTCGTCTTGCAGAGCACTTTAGGGAACATCTCCGGGACACGCACATCATTCCCCCTCCCACTCTGCCAAGGACATGCAGGTCTTGGGCCTCCTCCACCAACACTCCCTCACCATCCCATGCTTGGAGGAAGAGCGGCTCATTTTTCACCTCGGAACACTTCAACCCCAGGGCAGCAATGTGGACTTCACCGGTTTCTCCATTTCCTCTCCCCCCCCACCTGACCCCAGTTCCAACCTGCCAGCTCAGCACCATCCTCATGATCTGTCCTACCTGCCAATCTTCCTTCCCACCTATCTGCTCCACCCTCCTCTCTGACCTATCACCTTCATCCCCACCTCCATCCACCTATTGTAGTCTTGGCTTCCTTCTCCCCCTCCCATTTATCTCGGCACCCCGGATAATATTGATAAGGTCAGGATCAATAGGTTTAATCCATCTTCCGTCAAGTTTAGAGCGGTGCTGGAAAAGCACAGCAAGTCAGGCAGCATCCGAGGAGCAGGAAAATCAATGTTTCGGGCAAAAGTCTCATTCCTGATGAAGGGCTTTTGCTCGAAACATCGATTTTCCTGCTCCTTGGATGCTGCCTGATCTGCTGTACTTTTTCAGCACCACTCTAATCTTGACCGAAGATGGATTAAGCCTGTTGATCCTGGTCTTATCAATATTATCTGAGCTAGCTTGGAATTAAGTACTACACATTCAGATGAGTTGCTACTGTTGCCATAACTTCCTGTTACAATCTGACCTTGCAATCTATGTATTGTAGTGTCAGATCCAAATACAGATGTCACATCCACAGTGCAATTTGATGCATTTTCCTTTGAACTAATATGAAAGATTCTCTATATGTTAACTTCCCTGCTGCAGATAAGTAACTACATCTTGTTAAAGTACACATTTCATTTCTGGTATTTAATTTTCAAGTATTTAAATTGGGTATAATTGAATTGCTGATTGCTTGCAGTGCCAAATTTGTTTTGTGGACAAAATCTTGGTACATTTTAGATTTTCTCTCTCGTATGCAGAATGTCTCAAGTTTAGGCATTTGATGCTGTATCTGTTGGCCTTTGATCTAATTTTGCTGGAGATTAGTGTTACATGTAGAAATAGACATTTGAAATATTTAAGAGCTGCCAGAAATAATTTTGGAGAAGAAATTTTGTGCCCCTCTCAGAGCATGGTTCTCTTTCTTATATTTTACAAGAGAAGAATAAATCAGAATGGAATCAGTTTAATGGAATAAAAGTTCAATTTTTAATAATTTGAAACATTCAAATTTGAAACGTTGAGTTCAGTAATTTGATTCTTTCTGTTTAATGTCAAATGCTCCCTCAGCATGCTGTGCTGTGGGGAGATTGACAATGTTTTGATTTTCTTTCCCTCGATATAAGTCTTATTAGCTTCATTTTTAGCAGATATACCAAGTAGAAATTTACAGAAATTGTGCTAGTCCAAGAATTCTGTTAGCATGAGAAGTATGAAAACCACAATAAGCAGAAGAAAATGTAGCAAAAAGTGATAGGTTTTTTTTCCTTTTGTCCCTTGTTGTGAAGAAACATTGCAAACAATGAGGGAAGTGAAATAAGCATCTTGTTAAAAGCTGAGGTTAGTTTTGCTCCATAAAGCAGTTTTAATCACTGTGTTCTCAAATTTCTGAATGGAACTGTTCTTTGGGAGAGCATGGCAGAATGCTCTCTCTTTCACAATAGTGATCAGACATGTTCAGTCTTTTGTTTTCCGTTTATTGGGTTGTTTGAAATGCATTGGTGAAGCTTGAGCAATGTGAATAAAGTCATCCAAGTAATATAACTTTTGAGGGGAACTTGCGCTAATGTTATGACTTGAATTGTAAGAGATAAATCTCCATCCTCTTTCTCAGCACCCCTTCCCCCTCTCTCCCTCTCACCTCTTATCCCCTCCCCCTTCCTTTCTTTCCTCCCCACTCCTTCCACAGGACATCCTTTTTGATCTTTTTGCTATTGCTTGTAAAGGATTATGGTTGTTTAGTACATTTTATTTTCACTATTATTATCACATTAGTAATGCTGGTTGCACACAGACCCAAAATACATTCACTTGACTGAATTAGTAATTAGTATTTCAAATCTGTATAGTTAAAACCATTTTACAGCAAGATACATAAAGCCCCTAGTGGTATCACATAGGAGCACTATGTTTTGCTCAAGTGAAACATGGAATATTCTGTTGTACATTTGTTAAACTTGTTACATTTGTGCAGAGGAAACATTGGTTAATTTTTACAAGAGATTATTTGTAATAGAGCACTTCTTCAAAATATAAGATAAGATGTTTACTCTCTAGGATTATCTTGCTAAGCCAGTATTGTGCTTAGAATTGAATTAATGCCTAGGTTTACATTCAGATTTCCTGTAAGACAGTTATGCTTCAGTGTGCAAAGGCTTCAAACCTTTTTCATACAAATTATGTTGTAAGTCCTGTGTGGACATTTGTTTCCCGCAAAGTCAGACAAAACTGATGGAATCACGCCGATTGTATTGTGACAATTTTAATAATCTTGATGTTTGGAGCTTTGAAGGATGTGTGCTATAAATACATCTTTCACAGTTTGGAAGAAGGTGTTATAAAAATTAATGATCTGTGGATCTATTCTAAGAGTACTTGATTGATAGTCAAAGCAAAATTAAATAATCCCTATATAGTAGCAGACAACCTAAATGAACCCTGAGCAGCAGCAATAAATGTGGTGTAGTGTGTTGCTCTTTAGTCCTTTGATGTTTAGAGCATGTATATTAGCATGACTGAGAAATAATAATCTTTCCAGTGTACTACTTCAACTGAAATTGGAATTACTAAAGGAGTGCACAGTGTATATTCATCTAATTTGCCAGTGAAAATCTCATCATTGTCTTGCAAACCTCCCAGGTTTGTCCAATACTCTCCCATGTTCCATGCTTTATAACCTCATCTTATCAAAACTTCTATATTTATGCCAAACATATTAAATCATTTTCATTTATCATTCCCTTTGCCAACAAATGCTGACAACTTATATCAACTCAACATTTGAATTTCTCCTCCCTTGGATGTTATATACTTATGAGACCATGCCATCCCCTCTTGTTTTAAATTCCAATCTCCTTCACATTATCATTGATAGCTATATTTTGGTTACCTTGATTTCATGTTCTGGAAATCTCTTCTAATTCCTCTTTTTAAGCCAACGTTTTGACCAGTCCTCCCAATGTCTCCTCTTCTGGCTTGGTATCCATCTTTTATGTAAAACATGGTTACTAAAATGTCTTGTGACATTTTCTATTTTGCAGGTAGTATGTAAAAGCTATGGTTGTTGCATGGTCATCTGAACCATCACCTTAAAATTAGGTGGCCCCTGTGGAGAGATGATCTGAATAAGTCTTGAGATGAATAAAGGGGTTTGTCTTGATGTTTGCTGTTTGTCTTCTCTCATTGTTTATGCAGCCTGTGAAGGTTACTTCAAAGTCCGAAAAAGCTGCAGGATATAACCAGTGTGCTTTCATTGAAATTTGTTGGGTGTTATGAGTTATACCAACTGGAAAGTTGAGTATGTTGACAACTTGTGTTAAATAGATAAGTGGGATTTAAAAATCACCATATTCCTATTGGACCATATGCTGCTCCTTCATTAAAAAGAAGACTGGTGTTGTTTTAACCTGAGTGTCGCCATGCCTCCGGCAAGGCAAGAGATTGAAAAGGTGTCCTTCATGGTAACCTTAGCTGGTGTAGGAATTGAACCCACAATGTTGGTGCCACTCTGCATCTCAAACCAGCCATCAGCCAATGTAGCAGAGGTACTAATTGAACAAAATTGGATCCTGAGGGAACTTGACTATGTACATGTGGGAATGATGTTTTCCTTTTGTGGAAGAATTGAGAACTAGGGGGTCATAGTTTAAAAATAAGGTGATCCTATTTAGGGCTGAAAATGTGTTGCTGGAAAAGCGCAGCAGGTCAGGCAGCATCCAAGAAACAGGAGAATCGACATTTCGGGCATAAGCCCTTCTTCAGGAATGAGGCAAGTGTGTCCAGCAGGCTAAGATAAAAGGTAGGGAGGAGGAACTTGGGGGAGGGGCGTTGGAAATGTGATAGGTGGAAGGAGGTCAAGGTGAGGGTGATAGGCCAGAGTGGGGTGGGGGCAGAGAGGTCAGGAAGAAGATTGCAGGTTAGGAAGGCGGAGCTGAGTTCGAGGTCCTATTTAGGACAGAGTTGAGGAAAATTTTTTTTGTGGGTTGAGTGTCTTTGGATTCCTTCACAAGACGGTGGATATACAACTTTTAAATATTTTTAAGGTCAAAATAGATAGATTTTTGATTGCCAAGGAAATGAAAGATTATCAGGGTTCTGTAGGAATGCTGAGGTGAGGTTAAATCAAATCTGTGATTTGAACCTGCTCTGCTATTCCAAGTGCTAAGTGACCTTTTTTGTATGATCTCAGCTGTTAGCAGTAGCACAGTTGACTGTAATACATCGTTAAAAACCACTTTGCACTTGCTTTTCACTCAGAGGTATATATCAAGTCATAAAAATAAAATGAAGAATGACAGCTCTAATGAAGAGTCACTCGACTTGAAATGCTAATCCTGCTTTCTTCCCATGCATGCTACCAGACCTGCTGAGTTTCTCTAGCAATTTGTTTTGTTATACATAAAGTCCGTTGCTTTTGCAGCAAACTGATGAACTGGTCTTCTGACTTTAATATTAAAGCCTTAAAAGCATTTTGGAAGAAATCCTGGTTTGGGTGGTTTATTTGGTAAGTAATGAACTGGCAAATGTACACTGTGAATATATCTGGCTGTTGGCATTTGAGATGCCATCCTGGACTAAAGAAGCATTGTTTCATTCCCAGCTTGTGTGTGTTTATAGCAATTTATGAAGAACAAAATGTTTCCTCTTTCAGCTTCTAAACATGACACAAGTAGAGTGTATTTTTGAATACAGTGTTTTTTAAAAAAAATTTATTCGAATGTCATTGGCCAATGTTTCTCAATGACGAGAATAGATAGAATATTTTCTCGTGCTGCCAGGCAGAGAACTGTTATTTTCTGTAATTTTTTCATTCATTCATGTAGGCATCACTGGCTAGGTCAGCATTTGTTGCCATTCCAAAATTGCCCAGACAGCTGTAAAGAGTCAACAACATAGCTGATTGTAGGCAAGACCAGGAAAGGACAGCAGCTTTCCTTCCCAAAAAGATATCAGTGAATCAGATGGGGTGTTGCGATAAAGTGGTTACATCTGACCAGCTCTTTAGTCCCAATTTTATTTAATTCAAATGTCACTAATTACCATGGTGAGATTTGAATCCCTGTCCCCAGAGCATTGGCCTGGGTTTCTGAATTGCTAGTCCAGTGACATTAGCACTATACCACAGCCTCCCATAGTGCAGGTGGCTATAACTGGTTTCTCTAATTCTGGAAGGAAGCTATTGAATGCAATGAAAATCCTTTTGTGCGGATAGTCAATAACCTTTTTAATCTAGTATTGCCTGACTGCATTTGGTACACCAAGTCCATTTTCTTTAACAGGGCTGTTCAGTTGTATACTTTAAAATAATTTGTAAATTGATAAACTTTACAGGCTGTGCTGCTGCTGTTGCGAAATACTATCCTTAGCATGAAAGTAAGAGCACTGCTGACTGATAGAAAATCCTTGTATGTCTGATCATGTTTATTTTGTATACTCCTTTTGCAGAATTGTTTGATAAGGTTGAAATTGGGTCTTGGAGCCTGAGATTCTTGATGACTAAATATCTATTGGACATCAGTTGCAAGTCATCTAGACTGTCTTGATTTTCTCTGGAAACATTGTGTTCAACTAAGTTGTTTTAGTGCCAGGCTTCTAAGTAAAATATGTAAATTGGGAGTGAAAACGTGAGCCTTAAGCTAAATAAATTAACTTCTGTGCTCCTTCCATTGCCCATAGAAGCTTATCATAGAGTGATTGGTCAACTGAAATGATAATTTTTCCTTTTCCTGGTGTGGCATGAACAATAGCAAGACTGGTGGAAAATCTGGCAGAAATGGAGCAAGTCATACTCTGTGTTGATCCAAATTCTTTTTTTCCCCTGAAGTTGGGAGTGGTAATTTCAGTAACTCTCAATTGCATGTCAACTGTATCATTTCCATACATTTGCATCTTAGCCTGACCCCTCTTATTCATACATTACTGTACTTTCAATTCTCCTCTTTTAGATGGTGAAAATTCCTCACGTAAATCAGAGCATACTTGTCCCTGCATGCTCCAGGGCAATCATTCACCTCAGCCCTTCATCCACACAAGTTGATGTTAGCAAACCATTAGCTTCACCACATCTTCGTGCCTGCTCTCAGGTCAACTTAGACACCACTTCAAACCCTTCAGAACTTTACTTTGGAGCTTGGGGACACCTGTAACTTAGACAAGGTCACTGAGTTAATGTCGTTCATGCATACCATTCATTGAAACCTGACGCATCTTGTTTTTAGTGCTCCCTCCCTTTACCACTTATTTGAAGGATGCTAGCCTCTGCAAGCTCCACATAGCATCCTTGGAGCATTCTTGCTGATTTCAGCACTGTTATGGACTGTCAGCTTCTTTGTGGTTTGCATTGCTTTCTGGACACGGTCTGTAGTGCTCAGGCTGGAGGGGCTGAATGGCCTACTCTTGTTCCTATATTCCCGTTTCCAGCTGCTGTGACTTGTATTACTTTATAGTGCAGGTGGAGAGATTAGCAGTTTGTGATAGGGAGTATTGAGCAAGTAATCTGAGACAGGGAGTGAAAAGTCACTGTTTGCACCGTGCTGTGCCAAGGCAAGTAGCATTTGGGTCACGTGTCAGACAATGATCGTCTCAAACAAGTGAGCATTTAACTGTTACTTTGAATGTTCGATGGTCTTGTATCTGATGATATGGGGCTGCCCAATTTACCAACATCTGTGTTAAGAACACTTGTACTTAAGGAATGCAATCCATACAGGGGTATAATTTTAAAGATCTATTTTATGAACATTTCCTGAACTTACAATTTGTTATTTTATATTGACTTGCATTGTATTCTGACTTGCATATGAACTCCAGAACACCAACCCAGTTGCAAACCAGGGATTACCTGTACAATGATACACTCAGCATATCTCTTGAGGGCACTGACAGTGAGATATGACATAACTTTGGAACTCCTTGCCAAAATCCGCCATGGGGGCGAAGTCCTTATGTATATTTAAGGCTGAGATAAAGATTGATCATTAGGGGAATTAAGTGTTATGAAGGAAAGGCAAGAATGTGGACATGAGGAATTATTGGATCAACCATGATCCAGTTGAATGGCACAGTCGGCTTGTCGATCCGAATGGCCTAATCCTGTTCCTCTTGCTTTATCTTGTAGCACAAACAGTAAGTTGCTATGGAAGCTATCTGTGGGATGGGCCAAGTTTTCTTGCAGTGAGTCAAAGTGAGGATTTTAGTACGATAGGTTGAACGGAAGAGTAGTTGGTGGTGGTGCATGAACAGGACAGGAACTGAGATGTCACTATTGAGCCCAAAGAAAGCATGGAGGATAGGAAGGATTTGTTATTGGTGAAGTGGTTGAAAGCAGTGTGTACATCCAATATAAAGAGCTATTATCGATCAGTCTTGTTGAGATGCATGTTCAGTGGGAGAGTTGATGTGAGTGCTGTCCCGGAGAGTGAAAGTTAGTGAAGAGAAGGTTTTGGCACTTAGCCTTGCAGACGCGATAGATCATTGATCATGATCACCTTCTTGTACTAATATGCATTTCTTATCACCTGGGACATCAGCACTGATCCGGGCTGCAGATAGTATCCTGGCTAGCTTGGTCCAGTGGCATGGTCTCCTCTTGAGTTCAGCTGGAAACAATATGCCCAATACACTAAAACCTCCGGTACCTGTTCGCAAAGAGGAGCAAGTTTTTCTTTCCTCCAGGGCATATTCTGAATGTTGAGGCTTAAGCCACAGTCATGTTCCTGGCTTGCAGCATCTGAAGTGGCAGAAAGTTAGGCTTTAATGATGGTAGCTGAGGCATGAAAGTGGAAAAGTACCAAGTGTTTCTACCTCTCCAGCACTGTTCCCTCAGGAACCCACCCAAGAGCCCAGTTGGATAATTAATGAGGTGAAGAGTGGAAGATTTTGAGAGAAAGGTTGCTTCAAGCTGTTGTGGACAATGTACCTCTCTTGACAAAATACTTTAACTCTAAAGAGAACATTTTGCCCATTGTTTCATTTTCTGTGTGACAGCTTGGGTGCAATCTACTGCCATTTATGTAGCATTCTGGGTAGGTGGGTTTTGTGGTTAGCAATCTGATTATCCCAGTTTAAAATCTTTTCATGCTCCATATTGTTTTGAAATTTAAAACACCGCAGTGTGTGGACTAGGATATGTACACAGTTTCAGCACCACTGATCTCAACTCTGGTTTCCAGCATCTGCAGTCCTCACTTTTGCCATGTACACAGTGCACTAATGCATAAAGTGCTTCAGTCTTTAGAAGGAGTTTATGCAGTCAACTAGTATGAGTAGCATGATTATGTTGGGGAGAAAGTGAGGTCTGCAGATGCTGGAGATCAGAGCTGAAAATGTGTTGCTGGAACAGCGCAGCAGGTCAGGCAGCATCCAGGGAACAGGAGAATCGACGTTTCGGGCATAAGCCCTTCTTCAGGAATTCCTGAAGAAGGGCTTATGCCCGAAACGTCGATTCTCCTGTTCCCTGGATGCTGCCTGACCTGCTGCGCTGTTCCAGCAACACATTTTTAGCTAGCATGATTATGTTGTTGAACTTCACTGTTATTGGCTAGTGAGGTCCTACAATGACCAACAACCACATGCAGCTCTTAATGTTGGTTCTAAGCCAGTATTGGGCATCCTCTTCCGTGGTTCGTAAGGTGAAGGCTGTGGGAGTCTGAGAGGAGCAGAAATCGCAAAGCTCTTCCCAATTTTTTTTTGTTTTCATAGAATCGTACGGTACGAAAGAGATTCTTTGGCCCATCACTGCCAAAAAATACAACTAACTGCACTAGTCCCATTCTCTCATTCGGCCCTTGGCCTTCAATGTCCTGGTATTGCAAGTTTTCAACCAAGTACTACTAAAAGGTTGAGTTTTCCCACCTCAACAAATCTGAGGTGGGCGATGTCTGAGGGCTAATAATAATGCTAAAATTCCGGAGTCTCAGGTTCTGGAAGTATAGGTTTTAATCCCAGTGTGGTAGATATTGAATTCAGTAATAAGCTAACCCAATAGTGGCCATATACCCTCTGTTGATTGTTGCAAACCATGTGGTTCACTTGTCTTTTTGGGAAGGAAACTAGCTATTCTTACCTGGTCTGGCTATGTGTGACTCCAGGCCTAGAGCAAATGTGGTTGACTATTAACTGCTCTCTGCAATTTAGGATGGACAATACATGCTGGATTAGCCAGAAATACTCACATTCTGTGTTTTATATATTATATGATGCTAATGTCATTTTTTTTTAATTTAGAAAGATGCAAGTAAACATTTTGATGCTCCTTTTACTGATGACAAAAGAGAAGAAGAAATTGAGGCTTTGGCTAAAAAGTTTGAAGAGAAATATGTGAGTCCTGTATAGTTTTTCTTCATTAAGGAAGCTTACAGCTTTAATACCTACGTTCTCTATTAAGTCTGATCTATTTGATAAAGTTGTTTTGCTGTCCTACTATTTTGTAAGCTGACTTCTATCCAGGCTATTTCATTTGAATTTTGATTGCTCTAAGCTTTCAGAAACAAAACTATTTAAAAAGCAACAAGGATTAATTCAGCAATGCTGCATAAGTAAACCTGTTTCAAAGTGTTTAGTATTGGCCATGTTGCTAACTGAAAATTTAATTCCGAGTCTGTTCGCTCCAACAGCATCTTAGCAGAAGCAGATATTCCGATTTAAGATCAAAAGTGAACATTCATCAGATTATAAGTTACTTTCTGGGTATCTTCCCTTCATTCGACACATTTGAAACATGTAGATTGGTAAATTTCATGGTTGGAGATCATGACTAAGATAGATTAATAGGACACAATTTGAATGAATATTTATGGTTCATTAGAAATGGATTATTTTTGAAATTGTTGTGAAACCTTCAAGACCACACAGTGCACATGTTCATATTTCCTGTCAACAGCTTATTAACTTGCCTTCCCTCCTACCTGCAATATAATTGATACAATTCAGCTTGTAAGTTTGCTAGCTGAGCTGGCAAGTTTGTTTTCAGACGTTTTGTCACCATGCTGGGTAACATCAGTGAGCCTCTGGTGAAGCACTAGTGTTCTGTCCCACTTTGTTTGTGTCTTGGTCTCTTACGGTGGGTGATGTCATATCTTTTTCTCAAAGGTTGGTAAATGGGGTCCAAATCTGTTTCTTGATGGAGCTCCAATTTGAATGCTAGGAATTCTCTGTTTAACCTGATGGATGTATTGTCCCAGTCAAAGTGGTGTCAAAGTGTATTAAAAGATACTAGTGATAGTGGGTCAGGTCCTTTGGCTAGTTGTTGTTCATCTATCCTGGTGACTAGTTTTCTGCCTGTCTGTCCGAGATAGTGTTTGTTACAGTCCTTGCATGGTATTTTGTAAATGACGTCGTTTTGCTGATTGTTGGAACACTGTCCATTTTAGGGTCATCGGTAGCTGTTTGTGTGTTAGTAGGTTTGTGGGCTACCATGATGCCAAAGAGTCAGAGTAGTCTGGTGGTCACCTCCGAGATGTCTGATGTATGGACAGTGTGGCTAGAGTTTGTGTGTTGTCTACTTGTTTGGGTTTGTTGTTTAAGAATCGGCAGACTGTTTATCGGGTAACTGTTCTTGAATACGCAGTATAGGTTTTTTTCTTCTGCTTGTAGTTCCTAGGGGCTGCTGTGTGTTGTGGCCCATTTAAATGATGTCCTGATGCAGCTCCATTTGCAGGTGTTGGGGTGATTGCTTCTGTAGTTAAGTGTCTGGTCTGTATGTGTTGCTTTCCTGCAGACGCTGGTCTGCGGTTCTACATTAACTGTTTGTTCCACTGTGACATCTCGGAAGAGAATCTGTTGGCGTTCTCGTTTGTGAAATTTATGCCAATAAGGATGTTGTTGATGCTGTTATAGATTTCCTCTAATTTGTCAGGTTTTGTGATGACAAAGGTGACATCAAAGACATCTCTAAGATGACTGCCAGACTACTCCAACCCCTTGGTATCATAGTAGCCCACAAACCTACCAATACACTGAAACAGCTACTTATGTTTCTTGCAAATTACAATGTATTCATATTTCGATCTGCTCTGCTCTAAATTCAAGTAGCACATGACTGCACTAAAAGTGCAGATATTCTTTTGGAACATGCACCAGCTGTCCATTGTGTTAATCTCCCAAAGAGTTCAGTGCTTATAGTCATAATTATTTGAAATATAAATTTGTGCCAGTTGCCTTTAGTTGGTATGCGCTGCAAGTGTCACAGCAGTGCTATTGGTGACAGAAAAACACCACATCTTTTTAATTAGCCAAGCAAAAGATGTAAGCAAGTCTCACATCAGTACTTACTATTAAAGAAGCAATGTTTGAGATTACAGTACAACTTTCAAATAAATGCTGCGTGACCAGGGTTGAATTTTAATTGGAGCAGAAATCAATGTTTAGACAAGTGTTGCTGGAGGTAGTTCTGTTTTCAGATTTAAGTGTCACCTTGCAGGGCTTTCTGACTGAATAATGTTTATTGAATTATGTTTCTGATGGTTTTCATATCTTCAAATTCTTTGCTTGGAGAATACTATGTAATAGAAAAAGGAGTCAGAGACTGGTGTGAATGCTCCTTCCATGACCATGGCCATATTGTATGAGATAAAGTGGCAGTTCATCTAATACAAGAGGAATTATTTGAGCTATAGAATCCCTACAGTGTAGAAACAGGCCATTTGGCCTATCGTGTCCACAGTGACCCTCCAAAGAGCATCCTATCCAGACCCACCCCACAGCCTGTCCCTGTAACCCCGCATTTCCCATGGCCAATGCGCCTGGTCTGCACATCCCTAGACACCATGGGCAATTTGGCATGGCCAGTCCACCGAACATGCACATCTTTGGATGATGGGAAGAAAGCGGAGAACCAAAGGAAACCCACGCGGACACTGGGAGAATGAGCAAACTCCACACAGATTGTTGCCTAAGGGTGGAATTGAATGCGGGTCCCAGGCACTGAGAGACTGCAGGGCTTGCCACTGTTGCTCCAATCTTAACCTAACATTCAACAGATGGGTTAAAGCAGGCACCAACACTCAAACATAAATCTCCTGTTGGAAGTCTGTCCATAATTTTAAGCCAGAGTCTCTGGTCTTCACATTGAGACAATAGCATGATTCAAACTCTGTATTTTGACTCAACTGTTAATGCTACAATTATGCCAAATACTCACTTCATCTCATGAATGAAGAGATTGAAGTTGTTGCAGCAGAGAATCATTGGGGAAAGGATGGCTTACTTTAGCTGCATGGAAGTGGAATAGGAGACTGGTTGATTGAATAAGTAGCACCAGTACAATTAATGATGTTTGTTCATGTATAGCTTTTACGTTTTAGGGCCCAAAGAAGCGAAGGAAGGATCGTATCCAAGATCTGATCGACATGGGTTATGGATATGATGAAACCGATCCATTTATAGATAACTCTGAAGCTGTAAGTAAATTGAATTAACAAGCACCGTCTATAAGCAACAGTGATAACTCTTTAAAGTTATTTCATTTGCTGTGAAGTGTTTCAAGATGTCCTAAGGAATTGAGAAACACTGGAGGGATGCAAATTCTTTCTTTTTACTTTCTCCCTCCTTCCTTTGATTTCCTTGGGCAATAAATGCAATTTCAGCCCTTTTCTATTCTTCAATAAAGAAGAACTCTGTACATGTCATCCTTTTATTTTGCTCTGTTAAAGCTTTAATAATGTGTACCAGACTCTGGTTCTTGTTCAGAATCTGCATGATATTGTGATGTTGTCATTGAAAATTTTGTGTGTAACATTAGAATGAAATATGTTGAGCAACAACGAGTTTGGGAAATGTTTTCTGTCTGTGTCATCAGGTTTCTGTATCTATATCAGACATTTTAACATTCTTGCAGTAAAACTAATTGGGCTTTTTCAGTTTGATATATGTTGAGTGACATGAGAGGGAAAATAATTTCTGCTGATTATATGGTCTCGGGCTTTTTCTATAGTTTGATGAATCCAGTTGAATTGAAGTTGCACATGTGGAAGAAAATGAAGATTAAAATATATATTAATTTTGTTGAATGGAATGCCACTATAAATTTTCCCAAATAAAACCTTCGATGTTTGACTTATTTTGGACAGGAATAACTGTTTATCCTTTTCTCGCATCTTGCAGAGAAAGCTTAGATGTGGTATTCTTTTGTGAGTATAGTCTCCACTTCAAAAATACCTGATTAAAATGAGCAGTTGTTTATGATCCAAAACCAACAACAATTAACAATTTTTATTAACGTCATTCTCAGTGTTCTCAAATAATAGCTGAAGTACTTAATTTATTTTGGACAAGAATAACTATTTAATCCTAGTTCACAGCTCATTAAAGTACCCTAAATAGCAGAGAAGACATTTCAGGCAAGCTTCCCTTACCTGCAATTCAAGATTTCTTATCCTTACACGCTGCATCTAGATTTTCTTCTTGTTCTTTGCAATTCATTTCACTGATTGTGTTCAAATAGAAAAACGTCTGAGGTAGTAAAATGAGGAATGAATGATATATTGTCACATATATCAGGGGCGATACAATGAAAAGTGTTCTGTCACCACAATCCGGTGTCATTTTGAGGTATAAAAGAATAAAAAGAAAGTACTTAATCAGAGTTAATCTTAATCGGCCGGGGTTCCAAATACTGCTGCAGCATTTCTGCAAGGTTCCTGCTATGGGCCTACTGCAGCCAGGAACCCCCCGCTCCAGGCGCCATCACCATTGCAGTCGTTGACTCACTACCACCGAAAGAGTCCATGTTCTGGGCCAACCACAACCAGAAGTCCCCGTTCTGCCATCCCTGCTCCACCCCCATTCCAGGGGTCCATGCATCAGGCCCACTGAGCCAGGAGTTCCCATTCTGTCATTGCTGCAGCTGACCCCCTACCGCCATTACAAGAGTCCACACATCAGGCCTATGAGCCAGAAGTCACTGCTGACCCCACTCCAGCCTCCCTGGAGGATGATGAAGAGAAGAAAATGAAAAAGATGACGCAAAAAGGGGAGAGAGAGAGAAAGAATGCAGTCAGCCTGGAGCGGATGAACTCAGCCCGAATACTACCTGTCGTCCAAGTGCCACCATCTTGAGCTTACAACTTTTGAGGGGGTGGGGAAGAAGCACTAACATTTCAGTTGTCCTCTCTGGCAGCTTTTACTGTAAAGGAAATTTGTTCAGCAGCCACTTAAATCCAATCAACAAGAATCAAAATTGCCTTTTGATAGTAACTCGAAAGTCTTTAGTTGACAAATCGCATTCCTTACCAAGATGTTTCAGTTGTGGGAACTTGAATTGCAGAAATATTTCTATAACTGGAAGACTGCAAAGACTTGGTAACTTGCAACATGTTGCACTGGCTGCTTTTTGTGTCCAGTTGGAAAAACATTGTTTCCACCTGCTTGGAAATTGTTTTATGTAGAAAGCAAAGTATTCCAAACTTCACTCGCAATTTTCTACGTAAGACTAGTAGTAAGGATGCAATTACAATGTGACTTCAGAATTGTCTTATTGATGTCTAAGAACGAGGTCAACACCAAGCTTTTCCTTTTTTGATAACTATGCATCATCTATCTTTCGCCAAATCTGTTATGTTCTGAGTGCATGTAATTAATTGCTTCTTCATTGGTTTGTTTACATGATCACTTGTACAGGTGCTTAATGTGCATTTTCAAAAAAAAACAAGCTCTTTGTTAGTAAGTATTGCCATGTTCATATGACCCACTATCTACCACTGAAAGTGCAGAGGTTTTGGGCCTTGTAATTAACAGACCTCCACTCATAACCCCAAATGAATAGCACCAATTGATCAAAGGTGTTAGTTCTACTTGGGTCTGCAACCAATGTCCTTGCTGGAACAAGAGGCATTTGGAGTAAGGTGATAGATTCTAGAGTGGAAGAAGCAGTAAATAAGTTATTCCTGAATTGGAAGACGAAACTCTCACTGAAAAAAGACGTTGTGTTATCCATCAGTGAAGTAGAGGGATCAAAATGCTGGTTTCTGGCTCGAAGTCTTGAGGGTAGCTCAAGAAACCAGTTTTTAAAGAAGTAAGCATTCTGGGTAATCCAAGATGGTGGACAGGAAAAGTTTCTGGCTGTAACAGCTGCTCGTTTTTTTTTGGGGTGTCTTGTGTTGGAGGTGATTTCCTCAAATTCCAGGAGCAGCAATTACTCTCTTATATGCTGTTGCATTGCTTTGGAACTTTGGAGGAAGAAAGAGTGTTGAAAAAAAACAGCACTTTTTAAAAGGGGAAAGAACAGACAAAGGAAATGCACGTGGTGAGGTCAGTGCAGGAGAGAGAGAGAGAAAGAAACCCACATTGCTAACTGACAGCGTTGGCAGTTACTGCCTTTGCTGTTGAATTCATGTAGCAGTGGACATCGGAGTGCGTCTGGGAAAATTAAAAAACAGTGAAATTCGAACTGCTCTTGGACGGACCTGTTTGGGAGAGGTCACAGAACTGAAACAGATAAGTGGATGTTTTAAGCATGGCCTTAAAATAAGTCTGTAGTAGTGAGTAGAGTGGGTTCTTCCTTGATTATGTTTTATTGAGCTATGTCTCTTGATTTAAGCCAGAAGTATTAATTTAACCTGGAGGAGTGTTTTCTAGGAGAATAAGACAGTGCTATTTTCTGGCTGTCTAGATTGAAAGAAGCATATCAGTAGAGTGATATGCTCTTGTTGGATGTGGAAGTTAAGGGAGAGTTTACAGATTCCTGAGGATTATATCTGCAATAAATGCTGTTGGTTAAGATCGGTTGGAGAGGCAGTTAGAGGCAATGAGTTAAAAAGAGCAAGGGGGTGACCGTTATAGGAAGGGGGGAAAAGTCTCAGATACAGTCACGTAGATGGGTTAACTCCGGGAAAGATAAGAGAGGCAGGCAGGTAGTGCAGGAGTCTTTTGTGGCTATCTGCATTTCAAACAAGTATGCTGTTTTGGAAAATGTAGGGGGT
>NC_057730.1:50230777-50289419 GCF_004010195.1 Chiloscyllium plagiosum | reverse complement strand
GCTTAATGTTCCACGATACAAATGCTACAGGAAGGATAGAAAGGGAGGCAAGAGAGGAGGGGGAGTGGCATATTTGATAAGGGATAGCATTACAGCTGGACTGAGGGAGAATATTCCCTGGATGTGTTTCCGGGAAGTTATTTGGGTGGAACTGAGAAATAAGAAAGGGATGATCACCTTATTGGGATTGTATCATAGACCCCCTAATAGTCAGGGAAATTGAGAAACAAATTTGTATGGACATCTGTTATCTGTAAAAATAATAGGGTGGTTATGGTAGGGGATTTTAACTTTCCAAACATAGACTGGGACTGCCATAGTGTTAAGGGTTTAGATGGAGAGGAATTTCTTAAGTATGTACAAGAAGATTTTCTGATTCGGTATGTGGATGTACCTACGAGAGAAGGTGCAAAGCTTAATAGGCATGCCCGAAACGTCGATTCTCCTGCTCCTTGGATGCTGCCTGACCTGCTGCGCTTTTCCAGCAACACATTTTCAGGTCTGATCTCCAGCATCTGCAGTCTTCACTTTCTCACAGAATAGGGCCCCTCAAAGATGAGCAAGGCTGCCTCTGTGTGGAGCCACAGAAGATGGGGCAGATACTAAATAAGTATTTTGCATCAGTATTTACTGTGGAAAAGAAGATGGAAGGTATAGAATGTAGGGGAACCGATGGTGACATCTTGGAAAATGTATGTCTTGAAGTGCATACAAGTGGATAAGTCCCCAAGATCTGATCAGGTGTACCTTGAACACTGGGAAGCTAGGGAAGTGACTGCAAGGCCTCTTCCTGAGATATTTCTTTAATCGATAGTCACAGGTGAGGTGCCAGAAGACTGGAGGTTGGCTAACGTGGTGTCACTGTTTAAGAAAGGTGATAAGGACACGCCAGGGAACTGTAGACCAGTGAGCCTAACGTTGGTGGTGGGCAAGTTGTTGGAGGGAATCCTGAGGGACAGGATGTACATGTATTTGGAAAGGCAAGGACTGATTAGGGATAGTCAACATGGCTTTGTGCGTGGGAAATCATTTCTCACAAACTTGACTGAGTTTTTTGAAGAAGTAACGAAGAGGATTGATGAGGGCAGAACAGTGGCAGAATCTATATAGACTTGAGTAAGGCATTCGACAAGGTTCCTCAAGGGAGACTGGTTGGCAAGATTAGATCTCATGGAATACAGGGAGAACTAGCCATTTGGATACAGAACTGGCTCAAAGGTAGAAGACAGAGGATGGTGGTGAAGGGTTGTTTTTCAGACTGGAGGCCTGTGACCAGTGCAGTGCCACAAGATCGGTGCTGGCTCCATAACTTTTCATCATTTACATAAACGATTTGGATGTGAGCACAAGCAGTATCGTCAGTAAGTTTGCAGTTGACACCAAAAATTGAAGGTGTAGTGGACAGCAAAGAAGGTTATCTCAGATTACAGCGGGATCTTGATCAAATGGGCCAATGGGCTGAGGAGTTGCAGATGAAGTTTAATTTATATAAATTCGAGGTGCTGCATTTTGGGAAAGCAGGACTTGTACACTTAATGGCAAGGTCCTTGGGAGTGTTGCTGAACAAAGAGACCTTGGAGTGCAGGTTCATAGCTCCTTGAAAGTGGAGTCACAGGTAGATAGGATAGTGAAGAAGGCGTTTGGCATGCTTTCCTTTATTGGTCAGAGTATTGAGTACCTTAGTTGGGAGGTCATGTTGCGGCTGTACAGGACATTGGTTAGGCCACTGTTGGAATATTGCATGCAACTCTGGTCTCCTTCCTATCGGAAAGATGTGAAACTTGACAGGGTTGAGAAAAGGTTGGAGGGTTTGAGCTACTGGGAGAGGCTGAACAGGCTGGGCAGTTTTCCCTGGAGCGTCGGAGACTGAGGGGTGACCTTGTAGAGGTTTATAAAATCATGAGAAACATGGATAGGGTAAATAGGCAAAGTCTTTTCTCTGGGGTGGGGGAGTCGAGAACTAGAGGGCATAGTTTTAGGGTGAAAGGGGAAAGATATAAAAGAGACCCAAGGGGGCAACCTTTTCACTCAGAGGATGGTGCGTGTATGGAATGAGCTGCCAGAGGAAGTCGTGGAGGCTGGTACAGTGGCAGCATTTAAAAGGCATCTGGATGGGTATATGATTAGGAAGGCTTTGGAGGGATATGGGCCGAGTGCTGGCAGGTGGGACTAGATTGGGTTGGGATATCTGGTTGGTATGGACGAGTTGGACCAAATGGTCTGATTCTGTGCTGTACATCTCTATGACTATATAAAGTGTAGAGATCCAGGACAATGTTAGGGTGGGGTAATGAAAAATGTCTTCAAAAATATCATTCAGTCATATATGGTTCCCTTGGCTAAATAGGGACGGAAAGTATACAGAAACACGAGAACATTATGATAACGTCCTTTGAGCTTTCTTTCCCATAAGCCACTTGGCTAACTCCTATATTTTGCTCGGTATCCATACTGTATTAATCCTCTTTCTAATTTCCTTTTTAGTTTTGGCAGACAATTCCACATTCTAATTATCTTTTATGTAAATAGTTTTTCAAGACTAACTTCAATTCTCATTTTGAAATTTGTATTTTATTGCTTCTATTCCTTAGTGCAACCGTATCAATATGACTGTATGAAAGGTTGTAACCTTAACATGACCATTCATGATCTTGGAAATCTCTACCAGGTTACTCCTTAACTCCTTAACAGTTCTAGAAAACAGATTTCTAACTTGTTCAGTCTCTTTTCAAAATTGAAGCTGTTCAACCCTGAACATTCCGAAGTATCCATCCTGCAGCTTTTCTGCTGGTCTCTTTTTTTTAACCTCTCTAATGGAGAAGAGGACAAAATTCCAGCTGAAGTTTTTCCAAATATAATATTGCATCTACAATTCCAATGCCCTTTTTTAATGTCGTTGTGCACTTTTGATGCAACCCACTTTTAATGATCTAGCTAATTGCCCATCAAAGTTTCATTGCATATCAGCTAAGTTTAAAACCTTGCCATTTAAGGTCATTTCATTGATTGCTTGTGTTCTTTCAAATGAAGTAAATAAAACTCACCTGAAATGTTTTTCTGCACAGATGCTGACCTGCGGTTTTTGAAAATATTTGTAGCTCAGATTGAGGTTCAGGTTGTAAGCTTGCTCGTTGAGCTGGTAGGTTTGTTCTCAGATGTTTCGTCACCATGCTAGGTAACATCATTGAGCCTCCAGTGAAGCACTGCCGTTCTGTCCTGCTTTCTATTTGCGTGTCTTGGTTTGTTTTGGTGGGTGATATCATTTCCGGTTCTGTTTGAGAGGTTGGTAAACGGGGTCCAAATCGATGTGTTTCTTGATGGAGTTCCAGTTTGAATGCCAGGCCTCTAAGAATTCCTGTGCGCGTCTCTGTTTTTAGCCTGTCCTCTGATGGATGTGTTGTCTCAAAGTGGTGTCATTCTTCGACTTGGGATACTAGTGATAGTGGGTCATGTCTTTTTGTGGCTAGTTGGTGTTCCTATATCCTGGCGGCTAGTTTTCCGCTTGTCTGTTCAATGTAGTGTTTGTTACAGTCCTTGCATGGTATTTTGTAAATGACATTTATTTTGCTGGTTGTTGGTATAAGGTCCTTTTAGGTTCATCAGTAACTATTTAAGTGTGTTGGTAGGTTTGTGGACTACTGTGATGCCAAGGGGTCGGAATCGTCTGGTAGTGATCTTGATGTCTTTGTATGGTAGTGTGGCTAGAGTTTCTGGGCATGTTGTGTCTACTTTGAATTGAATTGAATTTATTGTCACGTGTACCAAAGCGTTGTCTTGCGAGCAATACAGGCAGATCACGTAATTAAGTAACATAGATATAAAAAATATAGGTAAACAGCAGCAAAAACAAAAACACTGGTACAGGCGAATGCTAAATGTTTGAGAGTCCATTCAGTATTCTAATAGGGTAGAAACTGTTTTGAAACTGGCTGGTCCGTGTTAGGCTTCTGTACCTTCTCCCTGATGGCAGTGATTGTAGAAAAACATTGCCAGGTTGGGATGGATCTTTGAGAATGCTGGTGGTCTGTCCTCTACAGAAGAGCTGGTAGATGGAGTCTATAGATGGGAGGTTGGCCTTTGTGATTGTCTGGGCTGAGTTCACCACTCTCTGTAACTGTCTCCGATCTTGAATGGTACCGTTGCCATACCAGGTAGTGATACATCCAGACAGAATGCTTTAGATGGCGCACCTATAAAAGTTGGCAAGGGTACTCCCCATCATGCCAAATTTCCTCAGCTGCCTGGGGAAGAAGAGACGTTGTTAGGCCTTTTTAACTGTGCATCCACATGAATGGTCCAAGAAAGCTTGTTGTGAATGACCACTCCCAGGAGCTTGACACACTCCACTCATTCTACCTGTGCTGTTAAAGTGTACAGGCACATGAGTAACATCCCATCGAAAGTCAATGAGTTCCTTGGTTTTGCCGGCACTGAGAGCCAGTTTGTTGTCACTGCACCACTTTACCAGGTCTTTCACCTCCCATCTGTAGTCTGTTGCGTCGCGATCCGAGACTTGACAGACTATGGTGGTGTCATTAGCGAATCTGTAAATGGCATTAGTCTGGTGTTTGTATACCTACAACTGTGTCACCAATGAGAACACCTGGAGGGCTCCAGTGTTGTGTTAGTGAGGATGAAACATTGTCCCCAGTCTTCACTGATTGTGGCCTCAGGGTCAGGAAACTGAGGATCCAGTTGCAGAGAGTGAGGCTTAGTCCGAAATCACTAAGTTTAGTAATCAGTCTCAAGGGGCTAAGTGTTGAAGACTGAACTATAGTCCATGAATAGGATTCTTATGTAGCTTATTTGGATTTATTGTTTAATAATCGATGGACTGTGTTTATCGGGCACCCGTTCTTCTTGAATACGCTGTTGAGGTATTTTTCTTCTGCTGCTTGTAGTTCCTGGGTGCTGCAGTGTGTTGTAGCCCATTTGAATAATGTCCTGATGCAGCCCCATTTGTGGATGTTGGGATGATTGCTTCTATAGTTAAGTATCTGGTCTGTGTTGCTTTCCTGTAGAAAGCTCTACAGCGTATTCAAGAAGAATGGGTACCCGATAAACACAGACCCCACTTACCAACTCTGAGAAAAAGAACCGGAAATGATATCACACACCTTACGAGACCAAGACACACAAATAGAAAGCGGGACAGAACACCAGCGCTTCACTAGAGGCTGACTCATGATGTTACCTAGCATTGTGATGAAACGTCTGAAAACAACCCTGCTGGCTCAGCGTGCAAACTTCCAACCAGATGCTGACCTGTGAGTAATCCTGGCATCCTCTGTATTTAATACTTCATTCAAGTATGACTTTTAAGTGCCAAGAAAAGCAAATGGCAAGCCGGAGCATTACAAATTTTGAAATAATTTGTTATAATTGGCTATCCTCTGATTAATAGAAAGTAGCATGATTCTTTATTTCCATTTATCTCATGGGCCAGATACACTCAGATTTGAAAACATAGGCTGATAGACCCATTCAAAATTATTAACCATATTTAAATGCCTCTCTGTTAAATTCACCAAAAGCTGTCACTCATTGAACAAATCATGGGCAATGTTTGTATTTGAACTGATTAGCTTTTCAACCAATTTACTTCAAAATTAACTGAAATGGTACTTAATCTGTTATCTACTGTAGCTGAATTTGAAAATCCAGTATTGTGCGAATTCTCCAGATGAAATGTTAGCATTGCTTAAAACAACAGCAATTAGTATCTTTGTCTCTGTATATCAGTCTGAATGATTGTCACATTAATTGTAAAGTATCGAGCAATGTCTGCTTGGTGCTAAATGTCAAAATCATTTGTTATTTGGCATCACATTCAGTTTAAAATGGGTATATCTACTTAGAAAATTAAATCTGATCTCTTTTGGGCAGGAATTAAACATTTAATTTTTCTTGCCAGGAAGGAGATTTTTTCCATTACTGAAATAAAATAGGGAGCAGGCTAAAATATTTTAGCAACTCCTCTAGTCATACCAAAAATGCTACGATGCACCTGATTGAAAGTGCTACTTTATTTTTTGACAACCACTTTGATATTACAAGTATATTACAAAGTGAGAATTATTTTTGTGCTTTTCTATAAAACAAATTTCCCTCTCTCTCAGACTCTTGCTGCCTTTTGGTCACAATGCAGTGATTTCCATTAGAGTATATACTTCAGGAACAAAATGTCGATAGAGAAATGAAAATGTCTTAAAATAACAGAAGTCAAAATTCTACAAAGTAAATCATGTAAATAGATGTCTACCAAAAATGTCTGTCAGCGATATTCTAAAACAATTGGCTGGAAGTATTTTGTTTACTGCGGAGCGGTTTTGAATTCCATAATTTCTGTGCATTTAAGGGTGATTGTCAAGCTGTGTGATTTCATTAATATTGCAGATTATGGCACACTGCATACCACACGATATGCAGCAAGTAACATTAGCAATAAGAAATAATGTTGAAGAAGTAATTCTTTTTTGGTCTGTCTCATCAAAGCACTGAAGATTTTTCCTATGAAACTGACCATTCACATACATATCCAATATTGTATCTTGTCAGTAATGATCCTTCCTAATATCCTCCTTCCTTTGTGGTGTTCTAGTATGATGAACTTGTTCCAGCTTCCTTAACTACCAAGCTGGGTGGCTTTTACATCAACAGTGGAACGTTGCAATTCCGTCAAGCATCTGAATCAGACGGGGATGAAGATTTTGTAAAAGACAAGAAAAAGACAAAGTCTCCAAAGGTGAGCAAAAAAGTGATTGTTCACTGTCACATCTGTTATGTTTTTCTCTAATATTTCAGCGCCTTAGGACGACTTTTGTCATTAAGTGCAAACTATCATATGTGGCTAGAGGAGGGTTTCATGACTCTTGTTCTGCAATTCCATGGGTCACAACAAAATAAAACCATTTCCAGTTATCAAGGTAATTAATCGTATACCTTACCTATATCAGGTGTCAGAGAAAACAGATTCTTTAATAAACAGAATTATGCGTATATTATAAATTCTAATTCAATAATAGTGCTCTAATTGATTAACATACAGTGAGAAATAATGAAGTAGAAACACTCATCTCTATAAATATCCCAAAAACTTGTGTACACACTCTCCAGGAAAAGGGAGAAAATAAAATTCCCTGCTGAGTTTGGCAACTTTAGCCGATAGGTTTTTCCGACAAGGCAAAGGGATAGAGCATAGGATGTTTGAGTTTATTATTATAATGTTCTGGCATGTGGTCATACCACTAATTGTGTACAGTTGTCTTTGAATTCTTCTTAGTCAGGAAGTGCAATATTGTAAGGCTGTATCAATCAACAGAGGTTTCACTCCAAACTGAAATAGAGAATTTTTTTTTGAAAATGAGGCAGATCAGCTAACCAGCTTGTTCTTAACAGGCTTTCCTCCAACTCCATTATTCTCAGCAAGCCTCCCTCCAACTGAACCACTAAAACAAGAACATCTCCAAACCAGTGACTGTTCAAAAAACCTGTCCCAGCAGAGTCAGCCTTTTCTCTCCAGCTGTGTGATCCAATTGAATGGCAAAGCAGGATGAAGGGGCTGAACGGCCTACATATTTCTACTTTTTGTAGTCTTGCTGAAGTCTGAACTTGTCAGTGACACAAAGAGTAATGTAAAATAGCTATTTGTTTTATACCTCAGTAATACTCAGTTTAAAACCTGATTGAAATCACTGTGTATTGTGGAGATTATTTCAGACATATGTCAATTACCTGAAACTCGTTTTAGTTCCTTTGGTTTGCTTTGGATTAGTTCTGATGTTCCTCTTGTTTTTAATAGAAACGAAAATTAAAAGAAGGTAATGAAAAGACTAAGAAAAGAAAAAAAGATGATGGACGAGAGAGAGAGAAGAAGGCTCAAAAATCAAAGATCTCCAAACAGGCTGGGTAAGTCACTTGGACTTTTAAGTGTCTCCTCTTGAAAGTAAATCAGTTAGCACGAGGGTGCTTCAATATTGTTGGTAGAATTGCCAATTTTTAAAATTCCTGACGGACACCGTGAAAGCAAAATGCTGCAGATACCGAGAATCTGAAATCAAAATACAAAATGCTGCAACTGCTTTGCAGGTCCATTGCATCTACACAGGGCATGGAAACTGCAGGATAGAAATAGGTCATAGAGATGTACAGCATGGAAACAGACCCTTCGGTCCAACCTGTCCATGCCAACCAGATATCCCAGTCCAATCTAGTCCCACCTGCCAGCACCCAGCCCATATCCCTTCAAACCCCTTCTATTCATACACTCATCCAAATTCCTTTTAAATATTGCAATTGTACCAGCCTCCACCACTTCCTCTGGCAGCTCCTTCCATACACATACCACCCTCTGTGTGAAAACGTTGCCCTTTAGGTCTCTTTTATATCTTGCCCCTCTTGCCCTAAACCTATGCCCTCTAGTTCTGTACTCCCTGACTCCAGGGAAAAGACTATGTCGATTTACCCTATCCACGCCCCTCATGATTTTGTAAACCTCTATAAGGTCACCCCTAAGCCTCCTATGTTCCAGGGAAAGCGCCCAGCCTGTTCGCCTCACCCCATCGCTCAAATCCTCCAACCCTGGCAACATCCTTGTAAATCTTTTCTGAACCCTTTCAAGTTTTGCAACATCTTTCCAATAGAAAGGAGACCAGAATTGCACGCAATATTCCAACAGTGGCCTAACCAATGTCCTGTACAGCCGCAACATGACCTCCCAACTCCTGTACTCAACGCTCTGACCAATAAAAGAAACCATACCAAACACCACCTTCACTATCCTATCTACCTGCGACTCCACTTTCAAGGAGCTATGAACCTGCACTCCAAGGTCTCTTTGTTCAGCAACACTACCTTGGACCTTACCATTAAATGTATAAGTCCTGCTAAGATTTGCTTTCCCAAAATGCAGCATCTGGCATTTATGTAAATTAAACTCCATCTGCCACTTCTCAGCCCATTGGCCCATCTGGTCAAGATCCCGTTGTAATCTGAGTTAACCTTCCTCGCTGTCCACTACACCTCCAATTTTGGTGTCATCTGCGATCTTACTAACTGTACCTCTTATGCTCGCATCCAAATCATTTATGTAAATGACAAAAAGTAGAGGGCCCAGCACCGATCAAGCTGGAGGTCTATGACCAGTGGAGTGCCAGAAGAATCGGTGCTGGGTCCTCTACCCTCCGCCACCAGCTCCTCAGCCACGCATTCATCTGCTCTATCCTCCTACTCTTGCCCTCACTAGCTCGCAGCACCAGGAGTATTCCAATATTTCTACCCTCGAGGCCGTCCTTTTTAAATTCCTGCCTAACTCTCTCTAATCACCCTTCAGAATCTCCAATCTTTTCCCTTCCTATGTCGTTAGTTCCAATGTGGACAATGACCTCTTGCTGGTCCCTCTCTCCCTTGAGAACATTATGCACCCTCTCTGAGTCATCCTTGATTGATCCTGGCACCAGGGAAGCAACACACCATTCTGATTTTTTGCTGCTGGCCACAGAAAAGTCTGTCTGTACCTCGGACTAGAGAATCCCCTAACACAATTGGTCTCTTGGAACTCGACGTACCCCACATTGCATTAGAGCCAGTCGCAATACCAGAAACATGGCTGTTTGTGCTACATTCCCCTGAGAATCCATTACCCCTTACATTTTCCAAAACAGCATACTTCTTTGAAATGGGTATAGCCACAGAGCACAACTGCACTAGCTGCCTACCTCTCTTACCTTTCCTGGAGTTAACCCATTTATGTGACTGTATCTGAGACTGCCCCCCCCCCCCCCTCCCCCTCCCTAAAACTGCCATCCATCACATACCGTTGCTGTTGCAAATTCCTCATTGCTTCTAACTGTCTCTCCAACTAATCCATTTGATCTGATAAGATTCGCAACCAACAGCATGAATTGCAGACATAATCCGTAGTAACCCTTAAACACCCTTTAAACTCCCACATCTGACAAGAAGCACATATCACTCTATTAAGGGCCATTTTTTTGCTCCTTCACAATCTACAGACCCAGAAAATAACACCGCCTTATTTCTCTACAAAACACTGCTCCAGGTTAGATTAATAGGTACAGCTTATATTTTAAGTTTAATCAAGAGACATAGCTCAAAAATCAAGAAAGAACCTAGTCTACTTACAGCTGTAGACTTTCTGTAGGCCACTTAAAACAATTAACTTATCTGATTCTGTGCTGTGGACTTCGCCCAAACAGTTCCTCTAAGGTCAGTTGTGAATTTCACTTTGTTAATTTTCCCAGACCTATGTCCAGCGATGCACTAATTCAAACAGCAAAAGTAGTACTGTGCAGGTTCACTCTGGTGTCAGTTTCTTTCTCTCCTGCATTGACCTCACCATGTGCTTCCTTTGTCTGATTTTCTCCCTTTTAAAACTGCTGTTTTTTGACTTTTTTTTTCCAACTGTGTGGATGCGGAGTTGGGTTTACTGTTTGCACACCAAACAACCTTGTTATGGAGAAAACTCTTCATGAAAAATATTTTGGATTTCAGATAAAGGATTGTGTACCTGTACATGATTGAGAATAGAGCAGAAGGTTACAATGAAAGGTTTGGGAATGAGAAAACATGGAAGGAGGATCAAGTGAAGCCTGACCACTAACATGGACTTTTTAGGCTGTGCTGTGCTGTGACCCCACAGAAAACCAAAATCAAAGATGGGGGAAAAAGTGTTTTCTTTGGCAGTCCTTCAGGGTGGAGGGTGACCTGCTTTCACTCTCTGGGAGAGCGGGTTTTGTGGGGACTGTGAATAATCCAATCTGGAAAAATATACTGAAGTTTCATAAGCACAACTTTCTCTATAGCAGTTAAAGATCAGAAGCAAAGTCCAGTTAGTACCTAATGTGGCACCAGTGTCCCTTGGTGCCGCTCTTATCAAGAAGTTTGCCCATTCCGATTTTCAGGATTAGTGTATGGAGTGGATGGAATTTCTTTTCAAATGTTTCTTTCTCTCAAAAGTAAGCATCTTTTCTGGGAATGTTAGTTTGAGTGTTTTTTAAATGTAAATTTGACTACTTTTGCATTATGCACAGTCCTGGTTTATAAAGTGAACTCACAAAATAAATTAATCATAGAGATGACACAGCATGGAGTAATGGATAAAATTTTCCTGCTATTTATGAAATTGTTTGGTTTTCTTTGTAGCAGTTTTTGCAAGTCAAATTATGTTATAGGAATGTCAACAATTTGAGTACAGAACATTGCCCTGTCCCTTCTAACTGGCTTTGCTGGTTATTGCTGCTTAATGGTGTTATGATTACTCAGAAAACTGCTGCTCGGTCATAATTAACCAATGGTTTACACAAATGTATTTAAAAATGTAAATTGGGCATAATAGGATTGCAACGTTAAATGTTTTTGCCAGTAGAATTTCTCCAGTTTCATCTATCTTGGTCATAATTCCAAACCTGAAGAAGGGCTTATGCCCTAAACGTCGATTCTCCTGTTCCCTGGATGCTGCCTGACCTGCTGCGCTTTTCCAGCAACACTTTTTCAACATAATTCCAAACCATTCTAACATCATAACTGATACTGGGGGGGAAAGAAGTGAGTTCAATTTTGAATACTTAACTGTAAAATATAACATTTGGGCACCTATCTTATAACAAGCACTGCTGTATTCATTTAGGCTGTGTCTGAGCTGGGGCCCAGAAATGAAGAAAGATAGTGTTGAAAATCAATATAGCAAAAAAAATTGGATTTTTAAAATTGAAATAATTCAGGTATATAATGGCCATGTCAGATACAAGTGATGGTCTTCAAATGTACTGAAGTTATCATATATAAAAATGCTTGAGGAGAAAGTGAGGTCTGCAGATGCTGGAGATCAGAGCTGGAAATGTGTTGCTGGAAAGGCGCAGCAGGTCAGGCAGCATCCAGGGAACAGGAGAATCAACGTTTCGGGCATAAGCCCTGAAGAAGGGCTTATGCCCGAAACGTCGATTCTCCTGTTCCCTGGATGCTGCCTGACCTGCTGCGCCTTTCCAGCAACACATTTCCAGCTCGTATATAAAAATGCTGAGTATTCTGTTGTCTTTTGGGGATCGTTATTCCTCCATGTTTTGAGATGTAGTCTTAAAAGTCCTTGGGGGTTCTCCAGGATTTGGCCATATCTGCAGCAAAAAACTGGAGGAATCCTTCAGACAGCAGTATAAAATAGCATTTTATGCCAGTTGCCCACCACGTCAGGATTAGTGAAAATGCAGAATTTAAGGGTCATAGTATTTAAAATTTCAAGGTGTTTGAATGAAATGGTAAGTCTGTCCTCCCAAATCCTTCTATTACAAGTAGATTTCTCAAAATTCCATTTTGATGATACAAGTGGTACACACTTATTGTGTTCAAAAGCTTCAAGTAAAATAAGACTGGTATTGAAAAATCTTGTGGTCCCTTACCTAAGGAGTATTTTAGCTATGTAAATATTCCAGTCCTCCCTTCAATGAACTTAAGAAAATGGAAAACTTTGTGGAACCATTGTTCTTATCCTGGTTGTGCCCTATTTTGTATCCTCATCCTTGATGTTTTTGTAATCAGGTTTATGCCACTGAATGTCCATAAAGAAGATAAAAAGAAAAAGAAAAAATACATGGGAACCTTGGGTGTGAAAGAGATGTTAAAGAAATTTGAGAAAGAAAAGGAAGCATTGAAGAAACGAGAGGACCAGAAGACCTTGCCCACTTCTCAGACTATGGTTGGCACCCCTTATGAAGCTGACAACAGCTCAATAAATATTAATGTTTCGGACCCTCTGCTTTCACTTATTGGATCAGCTAATGAGAGTGATCTTCTGAAAGTGGCCAGCACTGTAGACTTAGAAATAGACCTAGAACGTCTTCTGAATGAATCTCCTCCAGGCAGTCCTCTGAACGATTTTGATGATGGCAGTGATCCTCTGCCTATACTGCAGTACTCCACAGCGGGACAAACACCAAAGCAAGTCCCCACACTACCGGAAGGGCTTCCAGCACTACTAGAAAAGCGTATTAAAGAACTGACCGAGGTAAGATGCAGGTGAAATAAGTGTCTCAGGATAACAAGAAATCATGAGGCATAAGATATTCTAATGCAAAACGTTGTGCGTGCTTTTGTCATTATGGGAAATGTAACTTTTATATGTTTTCCAACAAATTTGTCAATGTCTCAAGCTGCTAATGGTGAGAGGTCTTGGTAGTTTGATCGGAATTCATTCACCAATAAGCGTAGATTAGATTACTTAGTGTGGAAACAGGCCCTTCAGCCCAACAAGTCCACACCGACCCGCCGAAGTGCAATCCACCCATACCCCTACATTTACCCCTTCACCTAACTCTACGGGCAATTTAGCATGGCCAATTCACCTGACCTGCACATCTTTGGACTGTGGGAGGAAACCGGAGCACCCAGAGGAAACCGACACAGACACGGGGAGAATGTGCAAACTCCACACAGTCAGTCGCCTGAGGTGGGAATTGAACCCGGGTCTCTGGCGCTGTGAGGCAGCAGTGCTACCCACTGTGCCACCGTACCGCGTGAATGCTACTCTTAAAACTCTCAATCACGAGACTTGTAGAGGACAAATGAATCAGTAAGGAACTGGGTTGAGTTGTTTCAGCTTTGGGGGCTGGATTTTGAGTTGCAGAGGCCACATGTTTTAATGGAAGATACAGCAAACATTTTATTAACTGGCAGCTACGGGACTAGGAGTATGTTGATTGATCAAATATTCCAGATAATTGCGCGGTACACCTAACCATATAAACCCTGACCAAGTGAAGCTTCGAGATATCAACAACCCTCAAAAAAGATTGTGTAAAAACATCAATGTAAAAAGACACATTAAGTAAAAGAAGCATAATGTAGGGGGTTTTCACCATCACTGTTAAACTTTATTTGCAATATAAATACTTGGGATAGTGGCAGATCGCAGTATTTGCGGTATATAATTTTTACCTGTTTATCAAGAATGCTTGCTGATATGATGCCGTTTAAAACAAAGTTAGCTGTATTCTGAGGGGTTGGCCAACCGTTGTCAGATCTGGCAGAGTTGCAAAACATGATCAAATCTTGCTGTCATCTGCTAAAACTTCTTGCTAATCCAGGTTTATTCTGGGATGCAATGATAATCCCCAATTTGTATTTCTAATGTACTGAAAATTATCTTACGTCCGTTCCTGTCTCTCTTCCACTTGTGCTTTCAACAGTAAGAGTCTGAAGCTTGTGGACTAATTTGTCCATCAGATTGAAGATAATCCATTTGGCTGTTTCTGCAACTTCATTCTCTTCCACTGCCTTGCACTGGACCAAGTTTCTCTGTTGCCCTAATCCTGAACTCTCCACTTCCTCCAGTTTCTCTCCTATCGAGCTTCATGCCTTTCCTGTGCTCATCTTCCACTCTCTAAACCTAATTCCTACTAAATTAACCACCCAACTTCAAAAGACATGTAGGAACAGGAATAGACCATATTATCTTTTGAACTTGCTTTATAATTCAATAGCAACATGAATAATAATCTGCCTCACCTTGACTTTCCATCTGCTCCTCATCGACTTTCCATCTGCTCCTCATCTCTTGATTCCCCAAGACTGTCTACCTTAATCTTAAAGATGCTTAAAAGTGGGACCGACAGCAATTTAGTTGATTCTTTGTACAAGGACAATTCGGAACGAGCAAGAAATGCTGGTCTTGCCAGAAATGCTGGTCTTGATTAGGGATTAGACTAATGCCCACATTCCCTGTAAGATTTTTTAAAAACTCCTTTTAAATATGGGGAGTCAAAATTAATGCACTACCAGATTTGATCTCATCACAACTGTATGCAATGGGTGTCTCAATTTTCATTAATAATGTACTGCAAACCCTTTGTAATAAAGGCCAGCATTCCATTCATTAGCTTATTTGATTTATTATATTTGCATCATAACTTTTGTTTTCTTTGAGAGTCTGCCCAAATCTCTCTCCTTCACCATTAAAAATATTCTGCTTTTCTCTTCCAGTTGCCACAATGAATAATTTCTCATTTCTCCACTTTACAATTAAATCTGCCACCTTGTCCATTCTTTGGGGCATGTTATGTCCTCTTCTCTGCTTACATATTCATCAATCTTTGTATCATCACAAAGTCCAATTGTTAAATAAATTAGGAAGATGAAGAAACAATAGGTTGCAAACAACTGAGAACCCAGCGCTGATATTATGGCACGCAACTAGTCAGAACCCAACAACTTGAAAATGAACAGCTTATTCCCACAATTTGGTTTCTGTTCATAAACTAATCCTCTATTCGTAATGATATTAATAACCTCAACTGAGTGAATCGTTATCTTGCATATTTATATTTGATATGCCTTTTCAAAATCCAGTTATCCTACATCTACATATGCCTTCTTATCAACCCTACTAATTAAATCCTCAAGAAACTAAATTTGTTATCACAGCTTTCCTTTTGTAAAATCGTATTGACTGACCAATCATAATACGGTTTTCTTACTGTATTAAGATGTTCTCGTGAAATATACCTCACCATTACTCTGACATCAGGATAATGGTTCTGCTGCCCTTGTTTTTACTTTTTATTTTGAATAAGTGTTACGTTTGCTAATTACCAATCTCCTTAAAGCGATGTAGAGTCTAGCTAAGTAACCCAGAGAGGGCTGATCTTTTTTGCACATTTTATAATCCCTTACGAATTATGCCAAACAAAGCAACCCTGTGGCAGAAGGGAGTCATTTTTATGGCTTATACATTGTCATACTGTGATCTAGTGGCTACATGTGACTGCAGAATCACAGCAATGTGGTTGTGTCTTAAATGCCCTTTGAGATGGCCTATTGTATTATTAGTTCATGGGCAATTAGAAATAGTACACAAATGCTGGCCTTGCTAGTGACACCCACATTCAATGAAATAATTGAAGAAGCAAGATAAAGTTGCTTGGAGTTTGAAGAAAATTGTAAAACTGAATTCTTGCATGTGCCAAGTTTGTGGCTAGTAAAGTGAATTGGGGAATGCCACGAACTAGATTAGATTAGATTAGATTAGATTACTTACAGTGTGGAAACAGGCCCTTCGGCCCAACAAGTCCACACCGCCCCGTCGAAGCGCAACCCACCCATACCTCTACATTTACCCCTTACCTAACACTACGGGCAATTTAGCATGGCCAATTCACCTGACCTGCACATCTTTAGACTGTGGGAGGAAACCGGAGCACCCGGAGGAAACCCACGCAGACACTGGGAGAACGTGCAAACTCCACACAGTCAGTCGCCTGAGGCGGGAAATGAACCCGGGTCTCTGGTGCCGTGAGGCAGCAGTGCTAACCACTGTGCCACCGTGCCGCCCACGGTTCACTGGATCTGGCAGTACAAAATTTCATGACACCTGCTTGCAAAATTTGCAAGTAATTGCAAGTTTCTCAATGTCTAACATTTAGAAGTGATTCTGTAATTGAACAATATTTGCTGGATAATTATTCATTTATTAGATGTGGGTGTAGCTGGCTAGGCCACGTTTGTTACCCATTCTTAATTGCTCAGATGGCAGTTTAAGAGTCAACCACATTGAAGTGCATCTGGATTTAGAATCTAGGCCAGACCAGGGAAGGATAGCCGTTGTCTTCCCTAAAGGACATAAGTGAACCAGATGGGTTTTTCACAACAATCAACACTGTCATTAGAATCTTAGTTCCGAATTTCTACTGCATGTAAATTCCACCATTGGTATAATGGGATCCAAAACATTGATAATACCACCAGGTCGTCATCTTCCCTTGCAAATTACACTGGGAGTCAATTTTTATTTGTCCTAGAGTCCATAGTATGGTATACGTACATGTTTTGGGAGTCACATTTATTAATACATGAAGCCGTAGTCTTTATAGACAGTCTATGCCTTTTCAATTCAGCAAAATAGGTGACGGCCATTGAATCTGCCTGCATTAAACAAACCTTGACAGTAAGGAAGGCTGGTACAATTACAGCATGTTAATAGGCATCTGGATGGGTATATGAATAGGAAGGGTTTAGAGGGATATGGACCAAATGCTGACAAATGTGATTAGACTAATTTAGGATATCTGGTCAGCCTGGGCAGGTTGGCCTGAAGGGTCTGTTTCCATACTATACAGCTCTGACTATAACTAATTGATGCATTCATCACTAATTGATGCATTCATCCTTGGTAATACTTGTACCAACTCGAGTGTATTTACCAACCAGTCAGTGCTGTCCTCTCATACGTTTATAAATATTTTCCATTTATGTTGTTGTTCTTGCGAATTATCCTCATGTGCAATTCAAAAAGCTTCAATGAAATGTATTTTTTCCAGTGATACTCAACTTGCACGCCACCCCAAAGACTTTTTGCATCCAGAGTATGTAATGAAAATGGGCAGTGTTTTTATCCCAGATAGTCAGGGAGTGAAGTATAGAATTGGAGCCAATTTTCTGGCACTGAAAAGCTTTTATTTGGAGAGAACATTACAAAGATAAATCTCCAATCACAGCAACCACAGTTTCAATCTGTTTGGAACACCAGTGAGTCCATACTTAAAGCTCACTACCTGGATTACAATTATTGCACTCAGTTAGTATACAATTAATAGATGTATTCTTAATTTTTTGGAGTCATTTGATGATAGTTAACATGCATTCCAAAGTGTTAACTTTTGTCAGTAAAGTTCATTATAGGTATTTTTCAAATTAGGTTGATCTTTTTAAAGATTATTTTTGAGAGTGAAGTGGGCAAAAGTCGATTGAATTGAACCTTTTCTTCTTCTTCTGTAGTTATTGGTTGCCATTCAGTTTTGTATATGACAAACTGGTGCTGAAGATCATCAAGAACTGCAGCTCTTTAATCCAATTAAAATAGGCTTTAGAAGGGACCTGAAGGTACGAAACAAAAGCTGATGATATTCTTGTCTTGTAGGCTGCCAAAGCCTCAGAAGGAGAGGGGAAGCAGAAATTCTTCACACAAGATGTCAATAATATTCTGCTTAAGTAAGTATAGTCCAACAAATGTTGGTTTCCTTTCAAAAAATGAGACGTTTTTAAAGAGTAGACAAGATTAATAGGTGTCTTAGAAAAATTGTGAAGGTGTAACAAATTTGTCCATCTGGGGAGTCCAAAGCTGAAGGTACAGAACAGATTGTTATAAATCTGTTAAAGAATTTCAAGGGCTGAAAACTGGATCTAGGTTTGCTCACTGAGCTGGAAGGTTCATTTCCAGATGTTTCGTCACCCTACGAGGTAACCTCTTCAGTAGGCCTGCAGGCGAAGCACTGTTGATGCTTTTTATTTATATGTTTGGGTTTCTTTGGGTTGGTGATGTCATTATGAAGGCCCACTGAAGATGTTACCTGGTAGGGTGACGAAACGTCTGGAAATGAACCTTCCAGCTCAGTGAGCAAACCTACATCCAGAACCTCAACCTGAGCTACAAATCTTCTCAAAACTTGCTGGGATGAAAACTCTTTAGTGATTGCAAATAGGACAGATGCATTTAAGGAAAACTAAATAAGTACAAGTGGTATACGCTGGTAGGATCTTTAGCAAACTAAGGTACAAGGAGATTTGTGTTTTGAATAAGCACCAGCCTGATCAGTTGGGTTGATTGTCCTGTAAATTCCATGTAACTAAATTTAGGGGTGTTGGATTCTCATGAAAGAGTAAAATAAACCCTCTCAGCCAAACACTTGGGCTGATTTTCAGTTTCATTAGATGCACAAACCAAAACTATCTCGCAATTTTCTATAAGAGATCAGGTAAAAATGAACAATGCATTTTTTTTTAAAAAAATTGTTTTTCAAGTTAAATTTGTCATATCGTGTCCTGTGTATTTTGCCTCAAGGCAGGTCCTTGGTTCATTGTCTGCCACTCATCTTGAGCGGTTCCCCTGGCAGTTTTTAATCAGTGGTGGTTTGTAATTGCTTTTCACTCTCAAGGATAGTTCATGAAGGCAGGTCCAAAGTGTATTTCTGAAGAAATGAAACCAAACTGGTTCTATTGGTTTTATTTTGAACCTGGAATAAATGTTAGCAATTAGCACAGAACTTAGTGAACCAAGAGTTCAAATTAGCGGACTTTCATCTGAAGTTTAGGAATCCCAAGGAACTGGGGATGCTAGAAATCAGAAACAAAAACTTTGGAAAGTCCAGCAGGCCTGGCAACAACTGTAGAGAGAGCAGAATTAACATTAGTGTCCAGTGATCCTCCTTCAAATGTTTCTGGAGAAGGGTCACCGGATCCAAATTTTTAATTTTGCTTTCTCTCTACAAATACTGCCAGACCTACTGAACTTTACCAGTAATTTCTGGGTTTTTTTGTGCAGATTAGGAATGTGGGTATGAAGGTCTGTGTGGTTAATGTAACTTTGTTGAATGAGGCAAGCTATTCTCCATCTGCATTTGTGATACCCCTTGCCAACACCTGAAGCTGTGTTCCAAGAGTGCATATTTGAACAATTTACTCTTGGTTTTCTGCTGCAGTACATCATTCCTCATGCTACATGAACAAAGTGTCTTCTTGTATTTGTGCTTGGGTGATGCAAATAACAAGTCACTGAAGTGCTGGCAAAGCTGGGTTTTTGCCATCCAAGTACTTAGTGCAGAACAGAGAGCAGCTAAAGCATATAGATGAGCAAGTCTGTTTCCATTATTTAACCTGGTACTGATTGAACTGCAGATTTTTAAATTATTTTATCTTCCAATGTTCATGTGTAGTATGGTAGCATGAATGTGCCTTATCACAGAAGTAGTATACTTATTTCTAATTTCTATCATGATGTGTCTGTAAGGATCTCAGTAATGTACCTTTCATCTATTTTGATGTGTTTATGCTTTCAGTATTGAACTTCAGTCCCGCGAATTGAATAGTCAGATTCGCTCTGGGGTTTATGCACATCTGGCATCCTTCTTACCATGTAGCAAGGACACTTTACTCAAAAGGGCAAAGAAACTGCACATGAATGAGCAGGTAACTGATTTGAAAATTAGTGATCCAGAGTAAAATCCATTACTGCAACTGTGACTATTTAGAGTAAGGAAAACCATTTACATATGTTGTTGCATTCCTATTTTTAAAAATCTGGGGACTAAAGGTGTGTGATTGCAATTGCAACCAAATTTGCAAATAACTATGTCAAAGAATTAAGTTTTTATACTGAAGTTCTATTACTAATTTTAGTTATTGATTGTAAGTTTTGACTATACAATCTGTCTTTTTGCTAGTTCAAGGGTATTCTTCAGAATAAATCTTCATTTTGCGGAAAGAATAGTTTACCAGTGAAGCACTTGAAGATTAATGCTTGGAAAAATTTACACTACATTATAAGATGTTTAAATAATTTCATAAGTAAATTGCCTTTTTGATAGTGATGCAGGAGCAGGCATTTAAATTTTGAAAATACTGTGTAGTAGCATAATATCATAGTTACTTAATTAAAGTATTTACTGGTTTTATGTTTGAGAATGCACAACAGCTAAGCCCAAAAGTTGTATAGTTAGCATGTGACCTCATCCATTTCATCTTTTCCAACACATTGCTGGATAAAGTCACCTTCAGCATATGTTATACGTTGTGGTCTCCAATCCTTATACATTCCTGAAAGCGCATTCCTTTGTCAGCTTTATTTTGTCTGCTCATATCACATAAGGATGGCACAGTTTACTGCTATAATTAAGGGAACGAGCAACTTATGATCTTATAAATGCCACTGTGCTATTTCTGTTAAATTAACCTATTGATCACTCATGATTTGCTGGAACACTCCTATTCCCATAGGTTATAGAACAAATGGTTGTGTTTGTGGCTTATACACAGTGGCTTATACACAGTGGCTTATCATCAAGATTGGCACTACGATGTTGCATTGTTGCGGATGTCCTTCATTGCACAAATGATTACAACAAAGATTAAACAATTAGTTATGTAATTCACATGAGTACAAAAGATCCTATTGCAAAGAAGGAGGAATTTCCAGTATTCTATACACAGTTTCTACACACCCAAAAAAAAATGACAGGTCCTTTATCTCATTGTAGTTGATAGGACTTGTTGGTACAGAATTGATAGTACATTTTCCAACATGAAGTCACTACATTTCACAATGATTTCTTGCTTGAAGTACTTGGTGACATGCGACTATTGAAAGAAAGCATGGGTTTCACAGTGAAACCTTATAGCCTTGTTACTGATAGTTTATGTCAAAATTGTTATTTGTAAAAACAAAAGTAGAGGTATGCAAGAGTGGAAGCAGAGCCCCTTTCAGTGATGTCAACATTGTGATGACACACTAGGTCTAAGATTGGAATCAAGTCAACTTTCATAGCAATAATGATACTTGGGCACGTGATCCAGATCAGTATTCAGCAATTCAAAGCAATTGTTTTACTACTTTGTCCATTCATGGGCTGTGGGCTGGCAGTTATCATTTATTCCTAAATGCTTCTGAGAGGTAGTAGTGAGCTGTCTTGAACTGCTGCAGTACTTGTGGTATATGTATACCCACAACCCACAGTGCTGTTAGGAAGGGAATTCCAGGATTTTGACCCCAGCGACTGTGAAGGAATATTGATATAGTATGAAGTCAGGATGGTGTTGTGGATTGGAGGGGAGCTTGCACGCTTTTGCTGCCCTTGTTGTACTGGGTGGTTATGGTCACGGGTTTGAAAGATGCTGTCAAAAAAGTCTTAGCAAGTTAACTGAATTGGATCTTATAGATGGTGCACACTTCTCCCAATGTATGTGGTGGTGAAGGGAATTCATGTTGAAGGTGGTGAATGGGTTCAATCAAGCAGGCTTCATTATCCGAAATTACTACTTGAGTATTGTTAGAGCAACATCTCAAGGAGCTGAATGGAGATTATTTCATCAAACCCCTGGTCTGTATTTTGTTGATGGTGGACCTTAGCCTGTGCAATTTGCTACCACAGAAAGCAGTTGAGGCCAAAACATTGTATGATTTCAATCAGGGGTGGGATAAAGCATTTGGGGCGAAAGGGATCAGACGGTATGGGGAGGAAAGGCAGGAACAAGCTATCAATTTGGATGATTAGCCATGAAAATGAATGACCGAGCAGGCTCCAAGGGCCAAATGGACGACTCCTGTTCCTGTTTTCTTTGTTTCTACGGATAGACATCTTGACGGTGAGTTGGAGAAAATACAGAATACAGGTTTTGTAGTTCCTCACTATTCTTGACCTATTCTTGTAGCTGTAGCAATTAAACGGCTGGTCCAGTTCATCGATTTCTGGTTAATGGTTAAACCTCCCACACAACATGTTTAAATTTCTTCAAAAATTGTAAATTGCATTAAAATGTGTGAGACCTGAGTCTCACCATGAAATGTTTAGATCTTTTATGTTGACTCTAGGTGTAGTTTGAAATACAATAAGGTCGTATTTGAAAATGACCCACAAATGTTATACCACTCTTCAGAATGATTCTGTTCACAGCACCTTGCTGTACTTTGTTTCGGTCTTTTACGTATGAAAATTATGAATGGTTTAGAGTAGGCAGTGCATTTTTTAATTCTACCAAAGGCAGCATTGTATCATGCCTTCAGAGAAAAACACAGTTTGTTTTTAAAAAGTTACCTGATACCTTAAGTTGAAATGTTCTTACTCCCTTCCATTCATTCTCCATTAGGTTTTATGGTTATACTGTGCCCTCATTGCATTGTAACCATTGTTCAAAGTCTGAGCTGGAGCTGAAGTGCTGATATTGAAGGATGAGATTAAATTACTACTTCTATTGAGAAACTTATTTAAAAGTTCTTGTAGTTCAGGATATTATGAAAGTTGAAAGGATTAGAAGAGAAGCTCAGTCAGTTTGAGCATTTGTGATTTGATAAAGCCAAGTTTTAGTTTTATTCATTTATTTTCATCTTTGCCTCTGAATAAAAAGATTTTGGGCTCAAACGCCACGTGAGGCTCTGAGTGCCCAAGTCAAGTTGCCACTCTGAGCAGTACCAAAGGGATTTTTTTTGAAGAGCCTTCCTTAAGATGAGTAATTAAATAGAAATAAAAACAAAGATTGCTGGAGAAACTCAGCAGGTCTGGCAGCATCTGTGGAGAGAAATCAGTACCCTTCAAAATGTCAACTCTGCTTTCTCTACAGATGCTGCCAGACTGCTGAGTTTCTCTGGCAATTTCTGTTTTCGCTTCTGATTTCTAGCATCGCGGTTCTTTGTTGTTTTTTGTTCATTGCCAAATTTACTAATCTATTAGTGATTAAATAGAGATCTTGCTTATCTGCATTGGATGGGTGCTTAAGATCAATATCCCTGATATCTTCTGAAGAAGGGTCACTGGACTCAAAACATCCACTCTGCTTTTGCTGCACAGATGCTGCCAGATCTGCTGAGTTTTTCCAGCAATTTCTGTTCTTGTTTCTGATTTCCAGCAACTCCAGTTCTTTTTTTTTAACACTGATATCTTGCTTCATATTCCTCTTCAACCAACACCAGAAGAATTCATTTGGTTTGTTTTTGCAGCATTTTTCTGTTCACCAAATTACAAATACTGCACTCAAAATTGTGTGTGAAATGTTTTGAGGCAGGTGAGAAAACTAGAATGAAAGAGCTTGGTTCATGTAGCAACTTGCACAAGCTCAGAGCATCCTTAAGTGTTCACATCTAATTAATTCTGAAATATTATTTGCTATTGTCATGTTGATGACTTTGGCAGTTAAAGCCCTATAAAGGCTCCACATACACAGATGATTGCCCAAGATCATTTGTTTTTGTGATGCTGCTTGTATGTATAAATGTTGACTAAGTGCATGGAAAGGAATGCTCTAATTTTGTGCGATAGGATCTTTTATGTGTATGTAAACAGGGAGTTAGGACCGTGGCTTTAATGTATTTTCTGAAAGGGATGACCTTCCAGTTTCATACATACTCAACCTAAATTTTGAGACATTTTAGCCAATAGTGGAGCTGAAGAAATGACTTGTTGACTCAGACTTTGAGTTTTACCACAAAGCCAGAGTGGCAGTTGCATATTTCAGAGGTGTTAAGCTTTTGTTTCAAGTTTGAATGTTTAAATATTACAGCTTAAATTAGCTGTGTTCTGATTAAGCTGATGTTAAAAGAAATACAAAATGTAAGATAATGGCAGCACCCTATATCACAAATACAAAGATTGGAGTTCTTCACAAGTTCATTAGTCATTCCAACTTTATTTGGAGAATATCGAAGTTTGTAGTAACACTGGAAATACAAAATCCAAGGATGGCAATGTCTAAAAGACAATTTGCATGAAGTAGTCACTCTCAGAGCAGCAGCAATTGGTTATTTAATCCAGGTTTCATTCCTATTGGCAAAATTATTGTTCCATAATACGGGTGCTTTCCAGAAAAGCAATGAGTTTGTCATGTCATTTCAAACATTCATGTCTGCTGTCGAGGCTTATTTCATAAATTCGTCAAAATTGATTCTACATGGAAGCATCAAATTTATCCTCAAATTTTATATCAATTTTCAGATATTTTAACAGTTCCCTATATCATGAGCTTATTAAAAGTATTGCATTCATGTTGGGCTTGTTTAATTGTGCCACCCTTAAGAAAGTGATCACGAGGAGATAAGATCATGCATACTTCATTTTTACAGTCTTCTCCTGATAATTCAATTGCAAGTTTTGTGCTAAAAAGGTGAAAATATCCAGTAATTTAAATCAAACAATAAATAGCAGTATTTTTGTGCTCTAATGATTTGTATTTTCACAAAATTTTAATAAAGTAATTTTGAATTAAGAGGAGTGGACTATTGAATTCATGAACCATGGTCTGCCAGTGTAAGACCATGTCAAATCAGCAAACATAAATTGTCTCAAGTCCAACTCATTTAATATGAATTATGATATGGTACTCTTACATGACCAGTTTATATCCTGCTTTAGCTCCTATGTTGCTTTCTCCATAAAATATATTTTGGACAAAGTCAAAGAGTAGGGGAAACGATCTTTATACTCCCCTAATTCTGATGTGGGAGTTCGGTTAAGCAACTAATTTTTTGTCCTCTTAAAAAATTATTACAGACTGGGGAAAAATGGCTGGTAAAGACAGGTGAATGCTTAATGCAGGTGAGCATTTATATAGGTTTCACTGTCTATCATAAATAAATAAATGGATTTTTCATGAAAATTTGTAATGTCATGTTTGCATTGATAGATATATCCTTTTTATTGTGTGATCATGAAACTATTGGCTATACGCAAGCTTCAGTCGAACCTATTATCTGATTACACAGCTTTATATATTTTAAATTTTGTGTTTAGTATTCCAAGTAGAGCCATTTTCAGGTAGATTAGCCTGAGTTGTGCTGGTTAATCTGACCTGTTTAATGAGAAATCGACATTTTGGATTGTCATACCTTCAAATAAATTTCTACCATTTAAGTGACTGAAAAAATATACCACAATCACTGCAATTACAGGAGGAGAGTTCTATGCAGACTGTACATATCGAATTTGGTCAAATATAACAAGTATGCTGCAAAACCTTTCTAAAATTAATGAATTTGAAAGGTTAGGGATGATCCATCATACGTTTTTCAAAATTCTGAACCCAGTGTATTAATAGAATCCCTCCAGTGTGGAAGCCACTTGGCCCAACAAGTCCACACCAACCCTCAGATTATCCCATCCAGACCTGTTCCCATACCCTGTTACTCTACATTTCCCATGACTAATGCACCTAACCTACAAATCCCTGGGCAATTTAGCATGTCCGGTTCACCTAATCCGCAAATCTTTGGACTGTGGGAGGAAACCGGAGCACCCGGAGGAAACCCACGCAGAGACAGGGAGAACGTGCGAACCTGAGGCTGGAATCGAACCTGGGTCGTTGGCACTGTGAGGCAGCAGTGCCAGCCACTGAGCCACCATGCCAGATTGCCTAGGTTGTCTTGATAAGTACTCAAGTTAAGTGTAGAAGAGAAATGCAATTGCTTTTAATTTTTTTCTTGCAGGATGGCCGACTGAAGGAACCGATACACAAATTAAAAGAAGCAGTTGGGAAAGAAATGCCAAATCAAATAGCAAAGTATCAAGAAGACTGTCAAGCTCATAGCCACGCCAAAATTGCCAAGTATGTGTCACATGGCTTAACATCAGTTATAATAACATCTGTCATTGGAAACATGGTAAACCATTATAAAGGCAGTAATTTCAGGATACTTAGAATAGCAAATGTTTTTGTCTTATTGAAGAAGAGTAGCAGGGATAATCCAGGAAATTACAGGCCTATGAGCCTCAAGTCTGTGGTAGGAAAACTATTTGCAAAGATTTTCAGAGACAAGATCAGAAGCAAATGGACTTATTAACAATAGACAGCATAATTTTGTGCAAGGGATATCGTACATTACTAACTTGATCGAGTTTTTTGAAGTGGTGCTGAAGATGATTATTGAGGAAAATGCAGTTGATGTTGTTTACATGGGCTTCAGTAAAGCCTTTTGCAAGGTCGCTCATGGCAGACTGGTACAAAAGGTGAACTCCTATGGTATCGGGGTGACCTGGCAAGATGCATACAGAACTGGCTTAGTCATAATAGAAAGAGGGTAACAGTAGAAGGATACTTTTCGAAATGGAGTGATGTGACTAGTAGCATTCCACTGTGATCAGTGCTGGGGCCTATGCTGTTCTTGGTCTACATAAATAATTTGGAGGAAAATGTGGCTGATCTAATTAGTAAGTTTGCAGATGTTACAAAGATCGGTGGAACTGTGGTTAGTGAGGAGAATTGTCAGAGGATACAGATCAGTTGGAAGCATGGGTAGAAAATGGCAGCTGGAGTTTAATCTGGACAAATGTGAGATGATGCATTTTGGAAGGTCAAGTCCAGGTGGAAGTTATACAGTGCATGGCAGAACCCTTAGGTGTATTGAGATGCAGAGGGATCTGGATGTACAGGTCCACAGATCACTGAAGGTGGCAGTGCAGGTAGATAAGTTAGTAAAAAATGGCCTATGGCATGCTTGTCTTCATTGGAAGGTGCATTGAATATAAGGATACGTGAGTTATGCTGCAGCATTATAGAACTTCAGTTAAGCTACACTTGGAATACTGCATGCAGTTCTGGTCACCAGACTGCCAGAAGGATGTGAATGTTTCAGAGGTTACAGGAAAGGTTTACCAGGATGTTGCCTGGTACGGAGAATGTTTTCTATGAAGAAAGGTTGGATAGACTGCGTTCGTTTTCACTGAAACGCAGGAGGTTGAGGGGTGACCTGATAAAAGATTTTAAGATTGTGAATGGCCTGGATAGAGTGGAAAGTATGAGGCTTTTTCCCAGGGTGGAGGGATCAATTACTAAGGGACGCAGGTTGAAGGTGAGGTGGGAAAAGTTTAAAAGAGATGTGTGAAGCATGTTTTTCACACACACAGTGGTGAGTGCCTGGACTGTGCTACCAGAGGAGGTGGTGGAAACAGACACAATAGCAACAATAAGTACCTGGACAAATACATAAGTACGAAGCAAATTTAGGGATACAGATCCTATAGGTGAAGACAGTTTTAGTATGGAAGGGCAAAATATGTTGGCATTGGCTTGGGGTCCTGAAGGGCCTGGTCCTGTGCTATTTTGTTCTTGTTCTTAAATACATAATATAATCAAGTAGAGTCAGCATGTCTTCATGAAGAGCAAATAATGTCTGGCAAATTCATAACAATTTTTTTGAAGAGATAATTAGAATATAGGGGAACCGGTAGATATAATATTTTGAATTTCAAAAGGTGTTCGGTAAGGTACTATACATATCTCTGAGAACCTGTGATGTTGGAGGGAGTATGCAATCATTCCTCCGTATGTGTGAAGGTTCTGTTTCTGTAAAGCCTCACAAATGACGAAATTCAAGTGTGGAGCTCATTAAAAATACAGGTTAAGAATCACTGATACGTTGCAGATGTTGCATTTTGTTGCTAATACTTCATGCAGAAAAGTGAATCTGAGAGTTGTGAACTGATAGATATAGAGGATTTATTGTACCAGTGGGGAAAGAGAATTGACTGACTGATAGAAGACAGAGAACTGGGATGAGGAAAGCATTTTTAGGAAAGAAATCTGTAACCAATGGAGTGTCATAGAAGTCAATGCTGAGGCCACAATATGTATTAATGACGAGGATGATGGAAATCGGTCTAAGCTTTGAGAGTGATACAAAATGTAAGGGAAGTCAAATCATGAGATTGATACATATAATTTGCAATGAATATAGGCAGGTTAAGTGAGTGAGCAAAATCTTAGCAGATGGAGCACAGCATGGGAAAATGAGAGGTTATGCACTTTGGCCAAAAGAGTAGAGGAGCTGAATATTATTTAAGTGAAGAAAGACTTATGAAAGCTACACTACAAAGGGACTTTGGGGTCCTTGTGAATCACAAAAAGCTAGCATACAAGTTCAGCATGTGAAACAAAGAAAATGGAATGCTGGCTTTCTCCACTAAGCGAATGGATTATAAAAGTATGGAAGTCTTGTTAAAATTATACGTTGTGCTCAAGAAGAGTGTGGTGAATCTGTGGGACTTGTTGCCACAGAAAGCTGTGGAGACAAAATCATTAACTATATTTAAGACAGAGAAGTTTTTTGATAAGGGGATAAAACTTGAGAAGGCAGGAGAATGGCGTTGAGAAATGTGTCAGCCATGATCAAATGGCAGAGCAGACAAGATAGGGTAAATGACCTGATTCTTCTTATCTAGCTTATGGGCTTGTGGACTAGGGGGCCAAATTGGATCGTGAAGCAGATCCTGTCCTCGTCAGTTTTCTTTTTGTGTTACATTCAAGCAGGACTAAGATGCTGAAGTGGTTAAAGAAGAGCAGGAGGTTTATTAAGATAAGTATTCACTCTGCAGCAGCAAAGTTAGACCAACTATTTCACTCCAAAATGCTGATGTCCTGTCCCATAATCAGACTCTTAAAGTGACAGCTGAACATAAATAAATGCACAACACTGTATAAGGTACAAGAACAATTTTGGTCCCCTTTTCTAAGCAAATGTATGCCAACATTGGAAGCAGGCCAGAAAAGTTTGCAAAGTAGATCAAGGGTATGGAGGGATTTTCTTATGAGTAGATGTGTAGATTGGGCTTGTACTCATTTAGAGCTTAGAAGGGTGTGAGGCAACATTATTTTAACATACAAGTTTGTTAGGGTACTTAACAGGGTAGATGGCTAATTTTGTTTCCATTGTGGGAAAGTCTAGGACCCTAATCTGAGTTGTTAACCTCTAGTATAGTCTGAAGGAATGCCTGAGACATAGTGGAGTGAGGAATGGGTGATGTATAAGTTAGTTGAGTTAATTGGGTATGAATTGGTTATGTATGTCGAGGAGCTAGTAATCATGGGGCAGGAAAAATTTGTGGTGTGTGGCTAACTGAAGTAAAGCTGTAACATAAAAGTCGAGACATTAATTTTGTTTAAGTTTTATCTTTTTGGAGTGAACTAAAAGTAAAGGTTTGCCCATTTTGACATCTTTACAATCCCAGCTGATGTTATGACTGGAGAAGTAAGATTCCAGATTTAAATATGACTTAATTGATATTTTTTGTTTATTTTTGGTTTTAATGAAGTTGTCCTTCACTGAAATACAAATGTAATGTTGCAGGTTTGGTTTTAACAATGAAGCAAGTTTATTATGCAAAAAACTAAAGATAATATGACTCTATGACAACACATTTAAACATTTCAAAACACATTGTAAACTAGTGCCATTAAACTGAATAGCACCCCATTGCAGTTTTCAAATATCAGAGGGAGAACTATCTTCTCTAACACAGTGTTTGACTTAGCTGTGGCTTTAATTGCATGATCTTGAGAATCTGAGCCTCTTAAGCTTTTCTTAAAAGACTAATAATTAAAAGCAAGTTTTACTGGACTGTGCCAAATCAAAAAAAGCTCCATATTGTGACATATGTTGCGAGTACTCCAGATAGGAGAGTGAGTATGTCATGTAATTGATTGTAGACTCTCTCAGCTTCAAATAAGCCTTCAGCATTTTAACCATAATGCATAATTTCTGGAACTTTAAATCTATGCAACTTATTCTGAGGTAATCTATTTGTAATGTATCTAAAGCCATCCCCTTTTTGTCAAGACTGACTTGTGCGCGTTCACCTTCAGACAAGGCTTGTGTAAAAGTGCCAAAGTTAGGCCTATGGGTGTTTGCCCTAACCAAAAGAAAATAAAAGTAACCTTTGATCTTCTAAACTGAGAGCCTTCCGTACAGTTGTTTATTTTGTTGACTTGTAACAGCTCTTCCAGTTAAAACAAAACCCCATTACATGCAAGGAATACTCTCTCTGTTTTTAGATAGAAATTGCCAATGCTAAAGAAATACCTACAAGTTAATCATTAAACCCCATCAGACTTGCAAACCAAACCCAAATACCACTAGCTCAAGCCCAAACTCAAACTCGTAGAGTCACACAGCACAGAAATAGACCCTTTGGTCCAACTCAGCTGTGCAGCCTAAGTTTCCCAAGCCAAACTAGTCCCACTTGCCTTGTCTGGCCTCTATACCTTTAAACCTTTCCCGTTCATGTACCTATCCACATATCTTTTAAATGTTGTAACTGTACCAGCCTCCTCCTGTTCCTCTGGCAGCTCATTCTATGCACGCACCACCCTCTGTGTGAAAAAGTGGCCCCTCTGGTCCCTTTTTAAATATGCCCCCTCTCACCTTGAACCCTCTCACCCTCTAGTTTTGAACCCCTCCTCCTCCTCTGTTCTCCACCCCATCCCACTCCCATCCACGGAAAAGACCTTTGTTGCCTATATAAACACCCCTTGCATCACAATAGAGATGAGGAGGAATGTCTTCGGAGGGAGGTGATTCTGTAGAATTCAGTACCATAAAGGGCTGTGGATTCAGTGTCATTAAGACCTTGAAGCACAGATGGATAAGTTTTTTTTAAATCAGTAAAGGAATCAAGGGTCATGTGGTCGAGACAGGAAATTGAAGTTGAGGGTTATCAGATCAACTATGATGTTATTGAATTCTGCACCTGTGTCTAATAGTCTTTCAGCATAACTGTGGGTTATACTTGTATTTGAAGCTAATTCTTGATCTTGGGAACAATTAGTAGGTCAATCAGCCTTCCCAACCTGTTTGTCCAGTTGATCAGATCATGGCTGATCTGGATATTAATCCCTTCAACCTGTTGTGTTTTATATCTCTTAATACTCTTGCCTAACAAAGATGTCTACCATTCTCAATTTTCAAGCATCCTGTTGACCTTACTGCATTGGGATCTTTCTGTGAAGAGTTGGGTCAGGTGTGGGTTTCAAAGTTTCAGATTTTGACTACCTTTAAGTGCTTCCTGACATCATCTCAAATACCTCTGTTTAACTTTAAGGCTATGTTCTCCTGTTGTGAACCACCCTCCTCTTCCCCACAATATGTCCCCAGCCGCAGAAAATGCTGTTCAAATAGCCACAGCTCGGACACCTGGCCACCATTGTGGAATAATTGCCCAGGTCTATCATGTTCACAATAAGCATTACAAATTCAACCCAGGCAATTACTGCCCCACCGCTATGCTTTGTAAGCTGAGCAAAGGGATGGAACATGTTAGCATCACTGCTATCAAGGGAACTTCAATGACCTGCCCAGCTTTGAGTTCCACTAGGGGCTGTAGATCAATTGCAGTCTTGGTCCAGACAAACAGCTGAATTGCACAGGTTGGGTGAGACTGAACTTGATATGAAGCATTTGCATTAGCTTTAACTGTCTGTGACATCAAGGTCTCCTACAAATATTGAAGTAATTTGGGATCAGGCAAAAACACTCTAATGCTCGCAGTAATACCTTGCATAAAAGAAGATAATTTGTAAGTCAATTTATTTTTAACAATGCGTAAGTTATTGGTGTACTTTTGTTCTTTACTAAATAACTGCATTTAAAGAACACAGTATTTGTGTACTTTAACAGAACATAATTTAACATAATATGTGGCTTTTTGTCATTCTCTTTAATCCTGCAAGTAATCTATTTCCCATTTCTGATGTGCAGGATGCTGGGAGAAGATAAGGACCAGAAAGAGAGAATGTTCTCTGATGATGAAGATGATGAAGACAAGTTGGGAAGAAGAGTTGTAGGACCCCGTAAAAAGTTTCATTGGAATGATGAGATCAGGTTCGATATGTTGCTTGTTGTAATAGATTGTATAAGACATTTGTATCAACAGTACGTTTATGAATTGTAACTGTATAAATACCGTTCTGGATTGTGTGTTTTATATGATAACTCAGTAAGGGCTTATTGAATGATGTGACCACATATCAAACCATTCAAATTGGGCTACTGCTTCAAGAGGTAACTGGAGTCATTGGGGAAACAATGAACAAAGTAAGTGCACAACACTGGCGATTACTCAAATGGACCATTGATAGGCAAAATTGGAGAGGAAATCCCGAAACGACCTCTGAATGGAATTTAGGTTAGAGGTGTTACACTTGATCTGTATGTAAATATAATGATTTGGAAGGAAGCTCAATGCTTCTGGAAGTTTGCTCGTTGAGCTGAAAGGTTTGTTTTCAGATGTATCGTCACCAAACTAGGTAATATCAATGAGCTTCTGGTGAAGCACTGGTGTTTGTGACTTGCATTCTATTTCTGTGTTTAGGCTGTGGTCAGGAAATGGCATCACCAACACAAAGAAACCTCAACACAAAAAAACCAAGCAGGTCACTGATGTTACCTAGCTTGGTGATGAAATGTCTGAAAACGAACCTTCTAGCTCAGCGAGCAAACCTATACCCAGAACCTCAACCTGAGCTACAAATCTCCTCAAAACTCGCTAGCTAAATGTTTTTCACAGATGCTGCCAGACCTTCTGAGTTTCTCCAGCACTTTGTTTTTATTTCAGATTTCCAGCATTTGCTATCTTTTCCTTTTAAATGCCACAGACATAGTTTTGGTGAGAGAAGAAAAGTTGTTTAAATGTCTGGGTCTATAAGAAGTTGTGAATCCCTTGAAGATGGCAATGACAAACGATGCACCGAAGTGTGAAAGTATCACATGTAACATCAGTAAGGAATGGAACAAGCAAGGTGAATGCAATGTTGGATTTGTTGAGGAAGCCCAGAATTTTACTAATGTGGTGGATAATTTGCGAATCAACAGCAGTTTGTTATTTTAGAAATTTTTGTCTAGAAAGAGACACTGAATGTCAAGAGGCATTGTCTCTTACTGGAATTGGTCATTGGAGAGACACGTGTTACTTGTTAATTTTGTTCAGATCTTGCTGCACTTGAACACAAACTGCTTCAGTTTGAGGAATCACAAATGGTGCTGAACATTTGTGTAATCATCGATGAACATTCCCATTTCTGACTTTACAATGGAGGAATGTCATTGATGAAGCAGCTGAGCATTGCTGGATTGAGGACACTACCCTGAGGGATTCTGCAGCGATGTCATGGAGCTGAGATGACCGACTTCCAACACCAACAATCTATATTCCATGTATGACTACATTAATGCATTTTATGTAGTATTCATGAACTTTAGCATGATTTGATAAGGTCTCTCATGACAGGGTTTAAAAAAAACTCAGGATCAAAGACAAAGTGACACGTCAGGTCTAAGGTTGACATAAGCAGGAATCGGAGGGTGATGGTACAGGGATGTTTCTATGACAAAGTCTGTTTCCAGTGGGCTTCCCCAGGGGTATAAGTATGAGCGATCTTGCTGCTTGTGGTGCACATTAATCATCCAAATTTAAATGTACAAGGATTAATCAAGAGGTTCATGGATAAAGATTGATAGGGTAATAAATTGAGAGGAGGACTACTGCAAACTGCAGGAGAATGCCAATAGACTGGTCACCTCGGCACAGCATAAAATACAAGAACAAGGGAGGTTATGATGGAGCTGCATATAATGCTGGTTAGGCGACACAGCGGAGTACTGCATGTAGTTTTCGCCCTCACATTATAGGAAGTTTACAACTGCTATTGTGAAAGTGCAAACAGGATTAATCAGGATGCTGCCTGGGCTGGAGAATCTGAGCAGTGAGGAAAGACTGATTGTTTGGAATTGTTTTCCTTGGAGCTGCAAAAGTTAACAGAGGATCTGATGGAGATGAGTAACATTGAGGGGGATATATAGGATGAACAGAGGGGTCAATAACCACAGGGCATAGATTTAAGCTACGAGTTAAAAGGCCAAGAATAGAAGCAAACTTCTTTTTTGATCCAAGGGAGGGTGGGAGCCTGGAAGTCTCTGAATACACTACTAAACAACTTGGAGATGACCATTGACTAGAAACTTAACTGAAGTCACCATACAAATACAGTGGCTACAACAGCAGGTCAGAAGTTAGGAATACTGCAGCAAGTATCTCACCTCCTGACTCTTCAAAGCCTGTCTACCCACCTACAAGGCACAAATCAGGAATATGATGGAATACTCCCCATTTCCCTGGATGGGTGCAGTGCCAACAACACACCAGAAGCTTGATGCTATCCAGAACAAAGCAGCCTGCTTAATTGGCACGCATCCACAAACCTCCACCACTAACACTTGGTGAATTTCCCCAGTGCATCTTGTAGACTAAGGCTCCATAGACAATACGTTCCAAACTCACACCCACTTACATCCAGAAGGGCAAGGGAAGCAAATTCCTCCCCCCCCCCCCCGCGGCCAAGCCACTTGCCATCATAACTTGGAAACTTATCACCATTCCATCAGTGTTGCTGGGTCAAAATCCTGGAATTCCTCCCCTAAAGACCTTGTGTGTCGACCTACAGCATGTGGACTGCAGTGATTCAGGCAGGCAAATCACTACCACCTTTTAAAGGCAACTTGTCCCATGAGTGAATTCTTTTTAAAAAGCACTTATCAACACTCCTGGTTGCCACCTTCTTTTTAAAAAAAAATTCAACTGAATTTGTCTAATCGTACCTTTCCATGACAAATCCATGTCGACTGTCTCTGTTTAATCCATATCTCTTCAAGTACAGATTTGTTCTGTCCCTCCATGTTCTTTCCAATAAGTTCCCCTACATTGAGGTTACACTGATTGGCCTGTATTTTTCTGGTCTGTCTCCTCTCCTTTCAAGGTTAGCAGTCCTTCAGTCTTCTGGCACTCAGCTGTGACCTGAGGAGATTTGAAAATTACTACCATCACCCCTAATGTATCACCTTCTTTGCTCGCCCCCCCCCCCCTCTACAGTTTGGGATGCTTCTTAGCTGAGCCTTTAAATTTATTCACTTTTAAGGCTGCTAAACCAGTTAGTACTTCCTTGCTCTATTAATTTTGTCTAATACTTCAGAGAGCTCTTATTGCCTATGCCTGTGACATCCCTTTCCATTATGAAGACTCTCACAGGTGCTGGGGACTGTCTCAATCTTTCAGGTCCATGCACATTTTGTCCATGTCTCACATGGGTCCTGATCTTTTCCTAATTATTTTCATTTTCTTCATATAATTGGTTTTCCTTAATTCTCCCTACCATTGCTTTCTCATGCATTCTTCGCTTTTCTAATTTTCTTTTTAAGTTGCCCCCTCACGCCTGCACTTTTTAAGTACTCTTTTACGGACTCTTTTTGAGCCATCTGTATCTGAATAAATCACCATGTTGTAAATATTTCGAGCAACTTCCTTTCTTGTGGACACTCAGATTTTATGCAAGCAAGAAGAATGAAAAGTGTTCATGTAATTTAGTTAGATTTTTCAAGCATGTAAATATGCCTTTGAATGAAATTTAGCACCAAGTTAGCTGTGTTGCTTGTGCAGTGTCTTCAGCCTCAAATAAATGGGGCATTTCTATGCATGGATCAGAAATTTGCATTTCATTTTCACTTGGATCTCAAATCCTGAGAAAATAGAAGGTGATAGATTTTCTCTTGGCCCTTTTTGAATAGCAACATATTGTGTCACTATCTCTTTACACTTGTTTCTTATGTTGTGCTACAGAGAGCTGCTGTGCAGTGTGGTGAGGACTAAGATGGCTTGCTGTGAGCAGGAGAGAAACAAGTCCCAATCTGCAGAGGACTACCTAAAGGCTTTTCTTGAATCTGAAGTCAAACCACTTTGGCCAAAGGGATGGATGCAAGCAAGGTACAATAAAGGCAAAGGACGGTAAACAATACATTTCAAGTGAAATTAGGTGACACTACATAAAGAGCTGTTAAATGTACATCCTGTAAGGAATAGTGAATAAGCATTCGTAAGAGGGGTTGTACCTTCCCTGTAAGCTGGAGCCTGCAGAGGTAAGGTAGGACAACTGTGTCTGCTCAAAGACTGTCCTGCTCTTCCTCTGATTCAAGACAGTCCTTTTCTTGAACAGGACCTAGAAAGTAAAGAGATAAGCAGTGGTTGACAATTTATAGCAAGGCTAACAGAGAGATGAACGTCAGCTTAAAGTGGAGTAGCTTTGTCAGTATATGTACAAATTGGGAGAAACTGTAGCAAAAAGATGTCAAGATAGCAAGGCACCAATAGCCTCAACTAGGGTAATGTTTCTGACTTGCAACTCGTCCATGGTAGATTATCCCATGAGGCCACAAATAAATGGTTTCTGTACTCTGGTGCTTTTTTTATGTTCCAATTTGCTTTCAAAGTTAATATGTGTTCTGGGCTGATGAGAGATCGTGAAGGTTGAATTGTTAATGATGTGTGAACAATGGCACCAGTTTGAGGCAGTTTGGGGAAGATAGTAACATAGGGTCACCATAGCAGCTGAAAGAGAGTGAAATGTACTGTGTGTAATTGTAACATTGCAATTAAGAGAAAGCCCAAATGGAAATGTTTACATGAATGTTGGAAAAAGGGGGAAACAATATAATTAACTGAGTAGCATGCATTAAAAATTGGCAGTGGCACTATGCTCCAAATGGACATCTTTTTATGCTGTTTCATTCTAAGGCTCCTGGAAAAGAGCATAGTAAGAGAGATGTCAGAGTCTCAAACCATAGCTTTGCTGTGCTCCATAATTTTTTTATATAGAATCGCAACCAGATCTTGGGTACAGCGGTGCTAGATTTCATCTGCACTGTGGTGTGTAACTTGGTTCGCACACATGCCCTCAGGAGGATATAACTGCTGCTATCCCAGGATCAACATCACTGCGGTATAAGGAAATTAAGTCCTTGCTCCAGGGTCTCTGTTTAACATTTTTGACTGTGTAATGGGAAGGGTTGAGATGGTTACATGTACAATATCCTAAGGTGCCTACATTACTACTACTCAAATTTGTCTACTAAAACTATACACAAACCTAAAAGGAAAACTGTGTTAAAGCTTTAATGATTCGAAATATAAGAAATATTAGCTCCATTAAGTATGTCTCCCTGATATTGGTGTGTTCACTGCGAAGAAGAAGTGCACTGCAGATAAATGTTTCATTCTGAGCAAAATGTTCTGGAAACACTCAACCGGTCAGAATACATCTGAAGGATCAAAGTTAATGTCTTCAGGTTGATTTCCAGCATCTGCGGTACTTTATTAATGAGCAGTATTTAAACATGATTGCACCATCTGTGCTGTTCTACAGTCTCTAGCTTACTCTGTGGCATTAGGTTTGCCTAATATCCATAAGGAGGTAAGATTTTAGCTCAGAAATGACTTGCAAATCAATTGTGATGCATAAGTACGACAATGCAACATATTTCATAAAATGAGATTGCAGGTAAATCTGAGGCTAAAAGTTATGCTGGTGATGTTATAATGCCATGGAATTAATAATAATTTAGCTGCATCTCCCTTTCTTTTGCCTTCTTATCCATTGATGCTTACCAACATCTTCAGTGTGCATACTTTCACCTGGAAAATACTTTAAGCAATTTCTGACGGTTGTAGCATCACTGGGATTTCATACTAAATTGTGGCAAGTTGTTGAAAAAAGAGTTTTGCAGTTTGTATGGTATGAAAGTAAGGAAGAAAAGAACATACTTTTAGATTTATTTTTCCTCAACAGAACACTATTCAAAGAGAGCAGGAAGGTACATGCTCATGTCACCTCAATACCGTGAGTATTTGCATCTTCACTGTTCTGCGCATTTACTGTGCTTTGGTTTTTCCCAATGCAAGTTACTTTGATAATGTATTAACTAACCCTGGCAGTAAAACCTCATTCTTGTATTTAGTTAAAACATGCAGAAAATTAAAATTTATGGCATTAGTTAAATGTCTGTGTGGTAATTTATTGGACTGTCTTACTTGTTCTTTATTGAACCTGCCTGATTTCACTGAATTACCGCATACCGTGAAAACCAAAACCACTCTGAGCTAAATATTGCAATGACACATTATTGTGGAAAATGTCCATGTTCACCCATTTGACATGTCTGATCATCTCCTAACGTTGCTTGGTGCAGCACAGGGAACCATAAATAACTTGGGGTAAAGAACTCTAACCTTTTTGGCTGTCATTCTGGTATTTCAATTTTCTCTCTTGCCCTCTTCCTTCTCTCTTTTGTGAAACCACTATCCTGGGCATTTTTCCATTATTCTTGACCTCAAACCTGTTGTACAATTCTCCTTCCTAGATTTCTCTTCAATGCTTTGGAGGCAATTTGGCAAAGATTCCCTATGGATTGGTTCCTGGGATGAGAGGGTTGTTCTGTTAATGCAACACCAAATAAATTGGGCCTAGTTTAGACGAATAATTGGTTATATAATTGAAGCACACACAAGATTCTGAATGGTTTTGATATGCAAGCCACTGAGAGTTTGTTTCCATTGGCTGGGGAATTTGGAGCATTTGGGCACAGGTTCAACATAAGGGGTTGATCACCTACCATTGAGATGGGATGAAATTTTTCACTGGACGGTGAATTCTTCGAACTTTGTATAATGCACATTTGTGGATGCTCAATCATTAAGTGTGTTTGAGGCAGCAATAGGTATCTGGTCTTTAATGGAGTTGAGGGATAGGGGAATAGGTGTAAAAGTGGAACCCAGGTGAAAGATCCTCCATGATCATCTTGAATGAATGAAGCAGGCTGGGGGGGCCAAATTATACTTCACCCATTTCCTTTTCTTATGATGATCTAACTTTTCTCCCTCCCTCACTGTCCCATCCATTTAGCATCATTGCAGTACTGAACAGTTTTTTAATAATTATCTGTAACATAGTATTGTTCTGTGTGAAGTTGGTAGTTGCATTTGGAATTGCATTTCTGAAGTGCTAGATAACTGTATATCGATAACAAACTAAAACTGGTTGCACTTTAATTTAGAACGAAGAAGAAAGTCATTGCTGCCCCAAAGACTAAAGTTAAGGTAAGTGCACAGCATTGTTGTTGGCATGAGATGCACATTTGAAAAATATCAAAAATCCTCACAGTTGACTTTTTAAACCCCAAATGCTGGAATTTTGTTTTGCAATGATGGTGCTTAGATTAATGGTTGGCTAAACTTGAACAGTTTAAATGTGTTGAATTTAATTTACTGTATTTCACACCAATAAACAAAATAGCTAAATCATTTAAAAGTGAACCTGTTCCATTTTGTATCTGAGCTTGTAGAACTTCATTGTAGCCCCATATATGGAAATGGTATTCTGAGCATTCTTATACTTGCTTTGGTAAACACACAAAATCTCAATGTATGTGATAATTTAGAAAGTACTTCAGAAGTATTAAATAAGTGCAGTTATGGGATTCTGTAACTTCAGTCAACAACATAAAGGTGGAATTCACCTTTTGGTGCATCCATTTTGACATTTTTTCATGTAGGGGCTTTGCTTTGTGAACTCAATGCACAGAGCATTAAGGCACTTTCAAAGCGAACATTAACCATTGCCATACATCCAAAAGCCTGATTAAAAAGTGCCAGTTTAATAAGAGGAAGTCATAAATAGGAGAGTGCAGCTGAGTGGTTGCAGCGAAACCAGAATTGGTAGTCAATTTGTGGGATTAACATGATTTTAGTCTCAATAATAGTGCCCTTTCCTAGCGGCATTCTCGGGTGGAGCAACTCTAAATAATAATTGTCAAGAAATGTTATAAGAATTATAGTGGAACCATAATTTTTGATTCCACTTTTAGTGCCCTGAACAGTTCAGCTGGGGAAATGGAAGTACAAAGTACCCTTTTATACTGATGGTTATTACTTTATCCTATTGATGTGACATTATAAAGGAGATTGTTATAGTTATTAAAAAAATGTAAATTGTTCTGTAATTTCAATTAATTTTTAGAGCAGTTTTGCCCAGATACAAGATGTTAGTTATTACTCTACCATACACACAATCCAAACCAAACTTGGAATAATCACAGTGAAATGTCTGATCTGTGTAGCAAATGAAATGTTATCAGCTCCATATTGCCAATCAATACAGCTTAAAGGTAGCAGTGAAAAGAAAAAATGTTTTGTCAAGAGATATTATAGAATGAGGATTGCAGCATAAATCTGACTTTCAAGGAGTTCAACGTATTAATTTCCTTCTTTTACAGGATCAAATGCACAAGACTGAACGTAAATTACAACAGACAAGTATTCCAATTCATTGCAGTAATGCTGCATCCCTGATACAGGGATCATGCACTCCACCTGTCACCCCATTAAATGTGCCTGTTTCCTCCACTGCTGGTCAGAGCTCCAGTAATACGACAACACCTCAGTCTTTCAGTTTAGACGATTCACTTGATGAGGATCTACCCAACAACCAGCCTTCTCTGGAGGATGTGTCTGTTGCTTTAGCTGCTCTCAATGATGCTGCTGGAGGCAACAAGAACTTCAGTTCTTTAGTATCAAATTCATTGAGTGACAAAATAATGGTGGCAGCGTCATCAGAAGAAAAGCATGTACAAAAAGTTCCAACTCTGTCTTCTGCTCCGTCAGCTGCTGCTCAGTCGCATTCACCTCTCAATCTCCTGGCGGAACAGGCACTAGCTTTGGGACAATTGTCTCAGGAAAGGACTTCAGAAAACACCACTAGTCTTATCACTGCCTTTAAAAATCATTCTTCTGCAAACAGCAAAGGTTTCACAGAGACTCTCCAAAACAAGCCGAAGCACCTTGGTATGCAATGTACATCGCAGTCCCAAGGTCAAAACCAAGTGTCAACGCAGGCTACAAAACAGTACCATCAGACCACCTCCCACCAGAAAGGCTTCATATCATCACCATCGTTTAGCATAAGTAAACTGCAGAGCAGTTCGCAGACTAAAGCTAGTAGTCAATTGCAGCAACGGCCATTAATTCAGCATCTAAAAACCTCAAAGACTCAGACCTTCCATTCTGTTTCCTCCTCTTTAGCAAGTATTATACAGACTTCTCCTAGTCCTCAAAGAACACCTGTCACTTCAGTCAGTTGTACAGCAAAGCATATCAACTCTCAGAGCTCTGCAAATCAGACCTTCAAGTCTCCAATGACTGTTGTCACAACAAGTAAACATTCTACTCCTTCCAGTAACCCAATTCAAAACATCTCAAATGTTCAAACCTCTGTGTCCAGTAGTACTCAATTAAATAGACAGTCTCCTTCTCCAGGACAAACATTAAATCGGCATTCGCCGAATATAAATGTAAAGAAGCCTTCCATTTCTCAGAAACTGACTCTGGTTGCCCCTCCGGGTGGCAGTAATGGAGATTCCAGTAGTGGGACACAGGGTGTTGCTAAACTGCTAACTTCTTCTCTTAAATCTTCTGTTAATAGTTCCACAGCTACAGGAGGAATGCTGGTGAGTGTAAACAGAAATGTACAGATTTAGTTTTAAAATATGCATAATTTTAATAACTACTGAAAAGATGTTTAAAGGCTATAAGTTAATGTATTGATTGAATTTTAATTGTATTGTTGCTGTTTGAAGACTGTTTGCTGGTTTTCTAAGTTATTTCATGCCACCAACAGAGCTTCTTTTTCTCATTAAGCTCTGTTTCTTGTTCACAATTGGTTATTTTGTGCATTAGAATATTACAAAATCTGACCACAAAGGTATTTATTTTATTTCTGTGAAATCTTTATGTATTTTGGGAAACCAAAGAGTGGGCACTAATTTGTTGTTTTAATCTTGTATGTTCTAACTTGCTGATATGCTTCTTGAATTCAAGTTCATTCTTTTAACCTATAAGATCCACCAAGTTTCCTGTAATACCATATTCATTTGAATGAAATTAACCTGTGGATCTGCAGAAGTTTGGTGCTTGCACTTGTTAATGTTTTGTCTGTTTTTTTGCCATTTAATGTCATTGCAATAGTTTTTCCAGTCATTTAATCATAATGCTGATTTGGGAAAAAAAAACTATTTTGCATCACATTACTTAGTTCTCAAAGGTATAACACATAGATCACACTGAATTTGGTATTAATGTTTCTATTCATCTTCGAGATTCTCATCTTTGTTTTAAAATCGCTTTGTGAGGTCACTCCTCCCTATCTTTATCGATCTGCATTGCTCTTACTCTGGGCTTTTGCACATTTTCAATTTTAATTGCCACACCAGTGATGGTTTCAGGAGAAAGTGAGGACTGCTGATGCTGGAGATTAGAGTCGTGAGTGTGGTGCTGGAAAAGCACGGCAGGTCAGGCACCACCCAAGAAGCAGGGGAGTCGATATTTCGGGCATAAGCCTGTCATCAGGAATGGGACTTGTGAGCCAAGGGCCTGAGAGATAAATGGGAGCGGGGTGGGGCTTGGGGGGGAAGCTGAGATTGCGATAGGTAGATGTAGCTAAGAGAGAAGGTTGGAGAGGAGGGTGGAGCAGATAGATGGGAAAGGTGATGGACAGGTCAGGAGAGTGGTGCTGAGTTGGGAGCTTGAGACTGGGATACTGTGGGGAGGGGGTGGGAGGGGAAATGAGGAAACTGTTGAAATCCACATTGATCTCCGTGTGATTCCAGGGTCCCAAGGAACATCTGTAGAACACCTGCACATAATAAAATTATGCTACCCCATGGGTGAATACTTCAACTCCCCCTCCCCTCAGTCAAGGACATGCTGCCTCCATCACCAAACCTTTAGCAACTGGTGCCTGAAGGAGGAACACCTCATATTCCATCTTGGGACCCTGCAATCACACTGGATAAATGTGGATTTCAACAGTTTTCTCATTTCCTCCTCCCCCCACATTATCCCAGTCTCAAGCCTCCAACTCTGCTCAGCCTTCCTGACTTGTCCATAGTCTTTCCCATCTATCCGTTCTACCTTCCTCTCCGACCTATCGCAATCTCAGCTACCTTCCTCAGCCCCCAGGCCCACAAGCCTCGTTCCCGATGAAGGGCTTATGCCCGAAAATTTGATTCTCCTGTTCCTTGGGTGCTGCCTGACCTGCTATGCTTTTCCAGCACCACACTCATTGACGGTTTTACCTTCAACAGATAGAAGCTGTGGAATTTATTCAATGCTGTGCAAATGTTTGTTGATCTATGTGGCTGAGGCCCATGTGCATGTTTAGGATTTATATCCCGTGTGAGTAATAAATTAGCTGAGGCGTAAAATGTTGTTGAACATAACTAACCTTAAAAATACATAAAATGTGGTTGGCTGCAGTGGTTCAAAGGGAAAGGCAATCTGTTTTTTCTGGTTGTTCTTGCATTTCCCAATGAAAAATTAATGTTAATTCTATATATATTCTGTAATCTGTTGCACCAGATAATTTTTGACTTGAGACAAGTGCAAAAGTGACAGGTACTGTGGTAGAGAATATCCTCCAAGTTTTGTGGTGTTTTACAAATGCTGCTCAAAACACTTCAAATGAGTATTCCCTGAACAATGTATGGATAAATGACTACTGTGATCTCGATGTTGGGTTTGTTCTAGAAATCCTGCTTCTGATAATTAAGGTTCCCCAAGCTTCCTGACTAAAAACTTCTCTCCTCTGGAACCAGTAACTCTGTTAAATACATAAGATTTAGAAGCAGAATTAGGCCCATTGAGTCTGCTCCACCGTTTTGATCATGGCTGATATGCTCCTCATCCCCATTTTCCTACTTTCTCCCCATAATCCTTCCATCCATTACCAATTAAAAATCTGTCTTAACTCCTTAAATGTACTCTCTGCCTCAGCAATCATCACACTTTGGGGTAGTGTATTCCACAGATTCTCTCAGCCCTTTGGGAGAAATCGTTTCTGCTCAACTCTTAACTTTTGCTACCTCTTGTCCTAGAATGCCCCACAAGAGGAAGCATCTGCTCCATGTTTATTTTATCCACACCTTTTATCACCTTGAGCACCTCAATTTGATCTCCTCTCATTATTCTAAATTATAGAGAGTATCGGCCTAAACTGTTCAATCTTTCTGCATACGACAAACCCTTCATCTCTGGGATCCATCTAGCGAATCTCTGCTGAACTGCTTCCAGTGCCACTACATCTTTCCTCAAATGAGGGGACCAGAATTGTGCGCAGTACTCCAGGTATGGTCTCACCAATGCCTTGTTTAGTTCCAACAATTCCTTACCTTTATATTCTATTCCTTTAGTTATAAAAGCCAACATTCCATTCACTTTATTTATTATCTGCTGTACCTGCATGCTAGTTTTCTGTGACTCATGAACAAAGGCACTCAGATCCCTCTGCACTGGAGCACCCTGAAATCTCTCCCCATTTAGATAGTAGGTCACCTTCCCATTTGTTTTGACAAAAATGCATCAAATATAGGTAAAACTATTATTGTGAAGACTGAACCCATTGTCTTCAATCCCTGCCCCAATCTGTCTTTCGCAGCTACCAATTCCATCCTTCGCTCCTGAAACAGTCCGAGATTAAGACAATTATTTTTTCACAACATTGGTATCATATTTAATCCTGAGACAAAATTCAGCCTTCGATTCATATAATTATTAGGATCACCTCTTCAAACCTCCATAACATTACCTCAGCCTCAGCTCTTCTGCTAAAATCTGCAACTATCTTTGTACATATTGGAGGGATCTCCTGACTACTGCCCCCTTTCTATCTTCTATAAACTTGAGGTCATTTTGCCCATCTCTCAACTGTCAGCAAGTCTTGATCGTGATTGCTGACTGATTTTGACACCTAGTTTTCAGTTTCCTCTGTAGCTTACATATTCTTAGCTTTTTCTATAATCTCCTCCAACCCTACAACCTTCCATATTATTACGTTTCTGTAATTCTGATCTCATGTATTTATAGTTATTAATGCTCCACAATTTGTGGGCTGTGCTTTTCAATTGCCTAAGCCCCAGGATCTGGAGTTCCCTCCCTCCCTTGTCCTCATCACCTCATTAAGATTCCTACGAGGATCAGTGCTGGGGTCACAATTATGTACAATATATATTAAAATGGTTTGGGTAAGGGAAGTGAACGTACTATTGCCAAGTTTGCAGGTGATGCAAAAGTAGGTGAGAAAACAACAGTCTGCAGACAAAACCAAGATAAGTTAAGCAAGTCAGTAAACATTTGATAGATTGCGAATACAGAGGAACTGTGATTATCTGAACGAGACGGGCGGCAATATTTCGTTCGGATAATTGATTATTCAGTTAATTGATTCAATACCCCTCCTCTGGGGCTCGGAGTTTCCATTTTCCTTGCTCTGCCTGCCATGCTCCTCCCTCTCTGTCTCGGGGTTTGTTTCTGAGCAGACACACACTTGTCTGCTCAGGGGATAGCACACGCACACGCAGCCCCACAAGCGCACACCCAGTCTCGCACACAACTTGTTGACAAGTACCATCTTTGCCCTATACAGGATAATATTGGAGCGATTATCTGAGGAAGGGGGGCTTTGGGTGCACCCTTGTGTAGAATTCCACTGCAAGTGTGGGAGAGAGTGAGAGGGTTTCTCTCCACAGATGCTGCCAAACTTGCTGAACTTTTCCAGCAATTTCTGTTTTTATTTATAGATGAACAGTTTAGTGACCTTATGACAGCACTATCTCTCCATCTAATTGATCGTTAATGTGGCCCTTTGCTTTATAAACCTAATAACCGCTGCTGAAAGGTCTTCAATACTAACAAGAAATACATTTACTTAATTACTTAAAATATAAACGAGTCAACCAGCAATGGTGCTATCACACTACTTTCAAACTAGCAAAATAGTGGTATGTGATCCAGGTTATGTGCCAATTAAAATTTTAAGTACTGACTTAAAATTGTCATTTACGTTGATATTTTCTGTCTTTAGTCTCTACAGGCTACCACAGGAGGAGCCTTGCTTGCCAGCTCTCCGTCTTTGAGTCTTCTATCACCTTCCTTTAATACAGCAAACCAGAAAATAACTTCAGCAACCCTGAGCCAAGCTTCACTTGGGATGATGCCAGGCATTGTTCCTATGCACTTTACTTTTCCTACGGTTTTAACTTTAGGCTCAGACTCGACACCAAAATCTGCTGTATCAACAGATGCAATAGTCACAGGACCTGCTCCGGGCACATTCCACCATGGCCTTGCACATAGTAAGTTGTAAATTCTGGAGTTTTTGGAGAGTGAATCAAGAGTCATCCTAGTTGTTAGAGATCACATTGATCTCAATTATTCAAGATCGTTGATAAGAATAAGTGTAGAAGTATTATTTCCTTCAGCATTGCACAAGTTGAGAAATAATTATTCTGTTTAAAATTTGTTCATATTTCTTGTTTAGAGAATGAGTCTGTTGAAGGTAAGTGTTAATTATTTCACTTGAAAAAAGTGACTTATTTGAACTAGACCTATGCTAAAATCAAGTGTGCATTAATGATGTGGGGAATGTGAGGACCGCAGATGCTAGAGATCAGATTCCTGAAGAAGGGCTAATGCCCGAAACGTCAATTCTCCTGCTCCTTGGATGCTGCCTGACCTGCTGCGCTTTTCCAGCAACACATTTTCAGCTGCATTAATGATGTGCCATTGTTGATTCCTGTCCTTCAGTAACCCCTAGCCACTTTTCCCCAAAGAGACTGTCGGTATTAACATACTCAAATCATTGACAAAGTCTGTTTAGGTACAATTATTTGTTGTTTTAATATCTTCTGCTGAAGATACCTCAGCTTGCTTTATGGGCTTAAACCACCAGTTTATTTTCTACATTGACAGACTAGCATTAAATGAGCCAGCTGTGATGGGGTACTACTTGCCCCTAAGTAAAGGGCCACATGACTATTGTCTCCAGACCCTAACCTAATTCTGTTCCCAAGCCATTGACTTCATCCATCCCTCTCCTTGATAACAGTCTGAAGCTGAAGCATACTGTCAGCTGTGACATCATGTTTGACCCTAAGATGATCACCTGACCACACAATTAAGACCTCTTATTTTCACGTTTGTAACATTGCCCAACTCCAATACCTCAGCTCACCTGAAACCCTTCCAGGTTTTTGTTACCTCTAGACTTGACTGTGCAAACCCCCTTCTATAGCCAGCCTCAAACAATTAACCCTCTGTAAATGGAGGTCATCTGAAACACTACTGCTTGTATCTCATAGCAAGTCCTGTACACCCATCACCCTATTAAGTAACGTACCCATTCTAAAATTCTCATCATTCGTTTGAAATCCCTGCATGGCCTTGCTCCTCTATTTCTCTACTGTCATCCAGCCCCACATCGCTACAATAATTGCGCTGCTCCAATTCTGGCCTTTTGAGCATCCCCAATTTGATTGTGCACTTGAATATATTTGTTCATGTGATGTAAATACTTTGCACACCCCTGTGATTGTCTTGGCGAAGATGACGGTGAGCTGTCAAATTGAACTGTTGCAATTTATGGCGTAAGGTCCACCCACCGTGCTGTTAGGAAGTTCCACTTCTGATCCAGCAACAGTGAAGGAGTGACAATATAGTTCTGTATGAGGATGGTGCATGAGGGGAACTTGCAGATGTTGGTGTTCCTGTATATTTACTGTCTTTAAGGAGAAAGTGAGGTCTGCAGATGCTGGAGATCAGAGCTGAAAATGTGTTGCTGGAACAGCGCAGCAGGTCAGGCAGCATCCAGGGAACAGGAGAATCGACGTTTCGGGCATAAGCCCTTCTTCAGGATTCCTGAAGAAGGGCTTATGCCCGAAACGTCGATTCTCCTGTTCCCTGGATGCTGCCTGACCTGCTGTGCTGTTCCAGCAACACATTTTCAGCTCTGTATATTTACTGTCCTTGTTCTTCAAGGTTTTAGACATGGTAGGCTGAAAGTACTAGCAAGGAGTTCCTACAGTGCCCTTTACGCACTGCTGCCACCTTCTGCTCATAGTAAAAGGAATGAATCTGGCGAATGGGGTAACTATCACACAGGCTACTTTGTCCTGATGGACTGTTCAGTTGGAGCCATTGCTTTCAATCCTAGATGCATTTTTACAGATAGCAGTAACTGGTTCATAGTTGACTTTTTTTTCACTTTTTAGAAAAAGGCATTCAGTCTTGTACTGAAAATACAAGTAGAGCTTGTTGGAACAAGTTCACTGTTTTCAAATGTGTGACACTCCTGCCTTTCAGGGCCATAGAATATTTCATCATTATCAGTGACCGATGATGAGCATCAAATAGTTATGAATGAATGACTTGTTGTCACACACATCTAGAGAGAGAGACAATAAAAAGTGGTCAGTCACCACATTCCGGTGCCATTTTGAGGTACAAAAGGGTGAAAAGACAGTACTTCAATAGAATTCATCTTCATCAGCCTCGGTCCCCAAAATGATTCCAGATCTCTACTCTGTGCCTGCCACAACTAGGAGTCCCTGCTGTACTATCGCTGCAGCTGACGCCTTGCCACTAATTCCAGGAGTCCCCACTCCGGTCACTGCCATACTGCTCCAGCTTCCCAATGTCAGGAAGGTGAAGGAAAGATGCAAAATAGGAAGAAACAAAAAGGAACAGGGAAAGAAAAGAATGCAGATGGGCATATTGTGCCAGTTACAGGTTTTAGCTCGTTTTAATTTTTTGTCTCAATATAGCTTTGAACATGAATATTTTGTAGTTTTAAATCATACTGAATAAAAAACTAATTCATTCATAAACTGTCCTTAGTTATAGTATTAAATACAGTGAAAGTTATGGAGTAGTAAAACAATCTGAAAAATAAATCTTGACTAAATAAAGAAATATAGTCGACCATAAGACATAGGAGCAGAAGAAGGTCATTTGACCCATTGAGCCTGTTCCATCATTTAGTGAGCTCATGGTTGATCTGATAATCCTCAACTCCACTTTCCTTCCTTATTCCCTAATCCCTTGTTCCCCCTTATTAAAACTTTGTCTCTCTTGGCCTTGAATATACTAAACAACCAAGCCTGTATACCCCTTTACAGAAAAGAATCGATAGATTCACTACCCTCTGAGGGAAGAAATTCCTCTTCAAAAAGGTGACCCTTTTCAGATTGTACCCTCTGGTTCTAGGCTCTCCCACAAGAGGAAAGTCTCTCTGTATCTAACCTGTCAAGCCCCCATTGAATCTTGTATGTTTAGCTGCTAAATTGAACTCTATTGATCCCAGTATTTGTTGTTATTGAAGGAGTGAGCTTCTTACTTGTTATTGATCAAAAGGAAATTGTAAGTGCTTGTAGATTTTTGGCAGATTAGAGGACCTACTGAAACTCTTCAGAAGAATCCCTCTATGCCCAGGATCAACCTAGTAAGCATTTTCTGAGCTGTCTCCAATGCCAGTGTGTCATCTTTTCATAATGGAATTTTTTAAAAATTCATAATATTCTGTGTGGTCTAACCAGTATCTTGCATAGTTTTAGCAAGACCTCTTTATTTTTATATTCCATTCCTTTTGGAGTGAAAGCCACCATCAGTTGCCTTCCCTCTCATCTGTTGAACTTGTGTGCTAGCATTTTGTGATTCATGCATGAGAACTAACAGCAGCTTTCTGTAGTCTTCCTCCATTTAAATAATCAGTTCCTCTCTTCCTACCAAAATGCACAACTTCTCATTATAGTCCATCAGCTAAGCTTTTTTGCCCACTCACTGAATCTGTCTTTATTCCTTGTAAACTGTCATCTTTGCCAATTATCTTGCCACCTGTTTTTGTATCAAAAACACTTTCCTTCATCTAAATCACTTCTGTAAATAATTGTGGCCCCATCATTGATCTCTCTTGTGTTCCACTAGTTACAAGTTATCATTTTGAAAATTAGTTCCCTCGTCTCCCTCTGTGTTCTATCAGTTAGCCAATTTCCATCCATTCCCATTTTCTATTTCCAACACACTGTGGTTTTGTGTAGCCACATGTGCAATACCTTATCGAATGCCTTTTGGTAATCCACATGTATTACATCTATTGGTTATCCTTTATCTATCCTACCTATGACATTGTTTGAATTATTTATCAGGCTGCTATCCCCTTCATGAAGCCATGCTGACTCTGCTGGGTTATATTATGCACTTCTAAATGGTCTGCAGTTGCATCTTTATAACAGGCTCTAATTTTTTCCCCAATGACAGATATTTAGCTAACTAGCCTATCTAATGTCTCCATTTCTCTTTGAAAAGAGTGTTGCATTGGAATATCTTATGAAGTTTTCCAAAATCTAAAGATTCTTGGATCATGGCTTAAAATCTAGTGCTACAGTAAAAGGTTTCCTCTGATAAATGAGTTTAAATTCATGACTTCAATTTTAAACTTTCCTGTAACTTTTCATAATAGTACATCGCTCCAGCACTTGGCTTTTTAAAAACATTTTTACAAGCAGAGGAGATATTTCATTGTTGTCTATAGTGTTCTCAACAAGTAGTTTCATTATTGATGAATACACCATTTCTACATATTTCCAAAAGAACTTACAGTTAGAATAGTTACTTGCATTACCTCAGAATTCCAAATTCATGTTTTATTTTGCATTTGTTGTAAATATCTGTTCATTTGGTTGGCATTTACAAACATTAAATCCTCACTTATGACTAGCTGACTGTGTTGACGAATGCCGAACAAACATTCTAATAAATATCAAGTGATTGCTGGAAATTATAAACATTTATTCCCTCAACGCTACCAAGTAGAGGTAATAGAGCACACTGTATACTTGATACAATTCAGCAATTTGTCAAGTCATTTTCAACAGCACCTTTCTAGTCCATGACTTCTACCTCAAAGGAATGCTTGTGTGGAACGATATCTGCAAGTTTTCCTCCGAGCCCCCCACCATTCCTCACTGTTGCAGTGTCAATATCCTCACTTTCTAACTGCACTGTTGGTGAACCTGCAGCATGTGACTGCAGTAGTTCAAGAAAGCAGCTCACTGAACGCCACCTCAGTGGTGGATATGCAGCAAATGCTGCCTTAGCCAGCGGTAACCACTGTAGATAAAGTCACCTGTCTTTTTACTTATAGTATTGGTAAGGGAATTCCATGAACTTAGATCCAGGGTTTCTTCAGGCGGAACAGATCTCTGAAAATTAATAAAAAGTAAAAGTAATTGTGTGAGTAGATGTGATAATCTTGAAGATTATGTTAATCTGTGCAGTTGTGTTACCCTGAGCAAAAAGTAACTGCCTTATCAGATGTGGCAAATAAATGCTTTATCATGAAGTTGCTGTGTGTGGGGAGCTAAGAAGCTGAAATTGAATTAATTTACGTATTGCTCAATGTATTGAATGTTAACTGTGGCTCATTTGGAAGCACACTCGCCTCAAGTCAGAAGATTCTGGGTTCAAGTGCTACTCCAGAGAATTGACCACAACAATTTAGACTGGCATTTCAGTGCCAATTGAGGGCACACTCTACTGTTTCTTGGTTGTCATTTCTTGTGGTGTGGAAATGACATCACCAACCCAAAGAAACCCAAACATTTAAATAGAAAGCAGGAATTTTCAGCATTGCTTCGCCTGAGGTCCACTGAAGATGTTACCTAGAAAGGTAATGAAACGTCTGGAAATGAACCTTTCAGCTTAGCGAGCAAACCTACATCCAAAACTTGTTGAACCATTTGTTGTGGAAATGCAGTGGAGAACAATTGAGGAATAGTTTTAAATTATCATTGGGTGGTTTGTTTAATGATTGATGGGTTGGTCGTCCTTTTAAAGTTTCCCACTGTTTTTGTCTCTCAGCTGTCCCTTTGGCATTTAAACAGCCATTGATACGCTGTGCAATACTAATGGCATTTTCCAGCAAATGCCTTTCCCATCTTAAAAATCGGCGATTGTATTAATTGTTGCAGACAGTTGTACTGAAATAACTAAACACTGATTTGCATGCTGTCATGTTCAAACCTGTGGCTTTCCACTCTCACCAATCAGCTCTTTGTTTCTCTTTCTCCATCCTCTAGGTATTTTTGCTGGCTTACACACAACCCCTCACCATGCTGTGCAGCTTCCACATGCAGTTTTACCTACCCACATACAGCAGTCTCTTCAAGGTAATACAGCATGTCACTTGTATCTCTTCACATCTGCATAACCCATTAGGATACTAGATACATTTCTGTCATGCCTCACTTTTATTTTAGTGAAGGTAAATTTGTGTAAATTTTTGCCACTTTTGCCTTTTATTCTTATATTATTTTCTTAATTCTACCCACAATCTGAATCTGGATGTTATGTGGCAAGGTGCAGGAAATTTTAAGGGACAAAATCTGGTTATTGAGTGATTGTAATTACAATTTTAGTTTGTTTTGTGTTTTCTGGTATAGTTTGTAATTTTGTCTTCCCTTGAATTTTGATTTGGAGATGCTGGTATTGGACTGGGGTGTACAACGTTAAAAATCACACAATTTAAATAGAATGCTTGAATTGAATCACTGAGTGACAAAATGAGGTAGTTTTAGAGGAACCCATCTCCCAAGCTATAACGATGCAAGAAATAACTTTCAAGACTTGCAGATCTAATGAAGGTTGTTGTCCCAGACTTCATGTTAATTAATCTGCTCATTTTAGAGTTACATCATCTACAGCATTCACTCTTCAAACAAAACATGCATATACATATGTGCACATCAGTCCATATAGCTGATTAGGAAAGCATTATGTGGTTTGCAGAATGTGAGTAGTTTCTATAAAAACTAGGAATTGTAATTAACGCTGCCAGTAAAAGTTGCTAAGCTCAGTTCTTGTTCTCATCTGTGAGAGCAACACCAATACTTGTACAGTGCCAACTCAAATAGGCATTCTAAAATCTTGAAATTTACCTCGGTTTGAATAAAATTTCTACAAAATCGATCCTTTCCCCAACAATTAAATGCATCTAAGAATGAACACCTCACTTCTGTGCTTGCTGTAAGATTGTTCGTGATGAGCTTGAGTTTTCTAGGTCTGTCTTCAACCAAACCACAACACACACTGTACTGCCTATTCATTAGAGTTCTAGAAAAGATGACTGGTACAACATATCTTACAGAAGTGGGGGTGCTTCTGAAATTTAGTTTAGATATTAGAAGAAGCTGTATTTGTTCAGGTTGCTTAAGACCAAATTCAGTTGGAACAACACATCTTTCAGCATCTGTATAAGGCCCAAATCCTCTCTGAACTTTTTGTTTCTGTCTGTGTAGGATATCTTTAATATTGATCAAAACTGATTTTTCCCCCCCCACCTTTCCTCCAAATACAGATGGCAACAAAATCCACGGGGAAGCTTCCAGCATGCAGCGCAAAATGCAGTGAGTTCTGTCACAAAGCACAGTCAAAGCAAGCTAATGCTGTGGTGGTGTTGCAGCAAGATCAGAGGGAATAGCCAAGCTGCTGGAGCTGCTGGGCTGAATGACCAACCTTGCAGTTGCTGTTGTTTACGGATTAATTGCACCCTTTTACTCCTGGGGGACAAGGACACTGGTTAAAACCTGCTGCGTACCTTTGAGACTGACAAATGTGAAGGGCTTGCTTCAGTGGCAAGAGTGCCAGGATGGCCAGGATAGCTTGGAGGGCTTCAAGTTGGTCTTCTGTCTGCTTAGATTCAGAGTATACTGAAAAGTATCTTCCACTGAATGCCTATGCAAGAACACTTTTAATATTGACATGGTAGGTGGTGGTCATTAGAGCAAACTTTTATGCAGTGCATTCCAGAAATTTAAGGCAGCTAGAGTGTTTAGGTTTGTTTTCATATTCTGTTCTATCCATTAACAAATAATCCTGTGTTCAGAAATGGGCTTAATTAAAGCTTTTGCATTTTCTTCCGACAACAACTTGGAATGTATACAGACGCAGCAGCATTATCTCAGACACAGACACAGGCAGGTGGTGGTGGGGATGGGCTTGTCTCTCTGACGCATGTTTTGTGGAGGTGGGGTGAATTCAAACAGATTCAGGATAAGCAGATAGAAATTATTTAGCTCTATTTGACACAGCCAAACTCTACTGGAGTTTTCTGTTTTTAAAAGATGTTCAAGTTCCAGTTAGTGTAGAGTTCTTCAGAGCACTATGCATTGGATGAATTAAAAAGAAAAAAAATTAAGTTAAATTGCTATTTATTGCCTGTAATGGCGAATTATTTTCAAGGAAGATTTATACAGTGTAGTGTTCTGCTTCGCTGGTGCACTGTGAACAGGACCACAATTCCTGTGACACTGTTGTGACTTTACTGTGCTAATAGGAAAGATATGTATCTAGTGCAAGAGAATGTGGAATATAAAAAAAATCAGAACTGTGATGAGTTAATAAGTGATTCAAGGGAAAAGACTAATATCAAAGAATTTGCTTTGGGTATCAATATTAACCATCTCAGTTGCAACTTGGTAGCAACTAGTACTGATCAACTTGGTCTGGTGTCCAGCAGTAAACAGAAAGAAAGCCATTAATCTCAGTCATGTACTCTTACAGCTCCTTGAGTTATTGTGAACCCAGGAACAAAGGTGCACTCATGACCTTTGGGTTTGGCCCCTGACAAGTATCATTTAGCTGTTTGTAATGATAACTATATGCAGTATTGTAAAAGATACTGATAGTAAGAGTAATACAATTGCAGTGCCTTTCCTTGTAGTAGAGAAGATGGAAAGTACGTGCTGAGATTTCATGTATTCTTGATCCCTGTACGACACTAACCTTACTATTTATATTTTTTAAAAAAAAAGGAAAATAAACTACAGGATTTGGGAAGTGACTTTTTTTTAAAAGGAGAATTCACCTATGGTTCATAATTTGGCACAATCTCGTTGATTAATGAGAACCATGGCGGCAGAGAAGCCAAAGATTTTTTCATGCAAGATGAAGTAAGCTTGTGGAACATGGTCACGGGCAGATGGTTTGAAAGATTTTTTTTGACATTTTTCACAAGATTTTTAAGCAAAATGACATTTCATTTCTGGAGTGCTCCAGTCATATTTGATACTAGAGTGACTCACAGGCATAATAAATGTTCTACAGAAACTCAGGACTTGAAAATTGCTGGATCTGATTTTGTGTTAATGAAGTTTAGCTCTACTTGAAATTGTATAATCATTCTCAAACTCTGTAAATTGTGATGTGCTAGTAAGTTCAATTTGTTTTAATTAAAATAGACATTATTTTGAATGATGGTGCTTCATTGTATATTGTTTTATTTGAGACTTGTGTATGTATTTGCTGCAGGACAAGGAGTTGGTTGTTTCTGTTGCACACAGATGTCAATAAACTAGAAAATTTTGGACAAAACTGGAGTCAATGCTTTTATCATTTTTCTGGAGAATACTTCTCGTTTGCATTAAGAGCTTTAATATGTTTGCACCAGTCATTCTTTCAACAATGTGTTTATCATCTCTGGTGCTTTTCTTTTTTTTTAAAAAAAATACCAATTTTGTTGTAACTTTTTTGTCTGTTTCTGCCAGAGTTATTGGAAATAATCTGGATTATACAATCCAAACCTGATGATTGAGTGGTAAATGAACTTTGACAAATTAGTTAGTTAAAAATAATTACTAGATCATGCAGAACGCCTGGATTAACTTTGAACAGAGGAACAGGAGTAGGTCACTCAGCTCCTTGAGCTTGTACCACCATTCAGTGAGATCATTGGCTGGTCTGTGACCAACAGCGGGGTGGTGATGGCCAAATGGTATTATTGCTAGATTATTAACACCAAAATCCAGATAATGTTCTGGGGACCTGAGTATAAATCCAGCTATGGCAGATGGTGGAGTTTGAATTCATTAAATACCTGGAATTAAGATTTGAATGATGACCATGAATCCATTGCTGATTTTTGGAAAAACCCATCTGGAGTCATAGAGATGTACAGCACGGAAACAGACCCTTCGGTCCAACCCGTCCATGCCGACCAGATATCCCAACCCAATCTAGTCCCAGTTGCCAGCACCTGGTCGATATCTCTCCAAACCCTTCCTATTCATATACCTATCCAGATGCTTTTAAATGGTGCAATTGTACCAGCCTCCACCACTTCCTCTGGCCGCTCAATCCATACACATACCACCCTCTGTGTGAAAAAGTTTGCCCCTTAGGTCTCTTTTATGTTTTTCCCCTCTCACCCTAAACCTATGCTCTCTAGTTCTCAACTCCCCAACCCTGGGGAAAAGACTTTGTCTATTTATCCAATCCATGCTCCTCATGATTTTGTAAACCTCTATAAGGTCACCCCTCAGCCTCCGACACTCCAGGGAAAACAGCCCCAGCCTATTCAACCTCTCCCTATAGCTCAAATCCTCCAAACCTGGCAACATCCTTGTAAATCTTTTCTGAATCCTTTCAAGTTTCACAACATCCTTCTGGATGGGATATGAATAGGAAGGGTTTGGAGAGATATCGACCAGGTGCTGGCAACTTGGACTAGATTGGGTTGGGATATCTGGTCGGCATGGACGGGTTGGACCGAAGGGTCTGTTTCCGTGCTGTACATCTCTATGACTCCAGATGGGTTTTTCCAAAAATCAGCAATGGATTCGTGGTAGGAAGGAGACCAGAATTGCACGTAATATGCCAATTGTGGCCTAACCAATGTCCTGTACAACTGCAACATGACCTCCCAACTCCTGTACTCAATACTCTGACCAATAAAGGAAAGCATACCAAATGCCGCCTTCACTATCCTATCTACCTGCGACTCCACTTTCAAGGAGCTATGAACCTGCACTCCAAGGTCTCTTTGTTCAGCAACATTCCCTAGGACCTTACCGTTAGTGTATAAGTCCTGCTAAGATTTGCTTTCCCAAAATGCAGCACTTTGCATTTATCTGAATTAAACTCCATCTGCCACTACTTAGCCCATTGGTCCATCTGATCAAGATCCCATTGTAATCTGAGGTAACCTTCTTCGCTGTCCACTACACCTCCAATTTTTGTGTCATCTGTAAACTTCTACCTCTTATGCTCACATCCAAATCATTCATATAAATGATGAAAAGTCGAGGACCCAGCACCGATCCTTGTGGCACTCCACTGGTCACAGGCCTCCAGTCTGAAAAACAACCCTCCACCACCACCCCTCTGTCTTCTACCTTTTGAGCCACTTCTGTATCCCCATATTCCGTGAGATCTAACCTTGCTCAGCAGTCTCCCATGGGGAACCTTGTCGAATGTCTTACTGAAGTCTATATAGATCACATCCACCGCTCTGTCCTCATCAATCCTCTTGATTGCATTTTTTGAAGAAGTAACCAAGTTCATGAGACATGATTTCCCACGCACAAAGCCATGTTGACTATACCTAATTAGTCCTTTCCAAAGGTGTTTTGGGACCATTGCTGTTTGTCATTTTTATAAATGACCTGGAGGAGGGGCTAGAAGGTTGGGTGAGCAAGTTTGGATGATACGAAAGTCAGTGGAGTTGTTGACAGTGAGGAAGGATGTGGCAGGTTACAGTGGGATATAGATAAGCTGCAGAGCTGGGCAGAAAGGTGGCAAATGGAGTTCAATGTAGCTAAGTGTGAGGTGATTCACTTTGGTAAGAGTAACAAAAAGATGGGGTACTGGGCTAATGGTCGGATACTTGGTAGTGTGGATGAAAGGATCTTGGTGTCCATGTACACAGATCTCTGAAAGTTGCCACCCAGGTAAATAGTGCAGTGAGGAAGGCATATGGCGTACTGGCTTTTATTGGTAGAGGAATTCAGTTCCGGAGTCCTGAGGTCATGATGCAGTTGTATAAGACTCTGGTACGGCAGCATCTGGAATATTGTGTGCAGTTTTGGTCGCCATACTATAGGAAGGATGTGGAGGCACTGGAACGGGTGCAGAGGAGGTTTACCAGGATGTTGCCTGGTATGAAAGGAAAATCGTATGAGGAAAGACTGAGGCACTTGGGGCTGTTTTCACTAGAGAAAAGAAGGTTTAGGGGCGACTTGATTGAGGTGTACAAGATGATTAGGGGGTGAGATAGGGTCGACAGTATGAACCTTGTCGCGCGTATTGAGTCGGGTATTACAAGGTGGCATAGCTTTAAATTAAGGGGGGGTAGATATAGGACTGAAGTTAGGGGTAGGTTCTCCACTCAGCGAGTCGTAAGTTCATGGAATGCCCTGCCAGCAGCAGTGGTGGACTCTCCCACTTTATGGGCATTTAAGCGGGCATTGGATAGGTATATGGAGGATAGTGGGTTAGTATAGGTTAGGTGGGCTTGGATCGGCGCAACAACGAGGGCCAAAGGGCCTGTACTGCGCTGTATTATTCTATGTTCTATGTTCTATGTTCTAAAACACATTTTGGTCTTTCACTTTTAATTCAACTGCAAACATTATTCATTAATATTTCTGAAATAGGATAATAGAACAGAAATCTTCATGTCACTGGGTCTGGGAAATTGTGCTAATTCTGACCTCGTCCAGACTACATGTGAATCCAAATCCTGAATAATGTGGTTGACTCTGAACCATCTCCTGGGCAGTTAGAATGGATGACAAATGCTGCCCCAGCAAGTGATGCCATGATCCCATGAACAAACAAAATAAATCCAATCGCTG
>NC_057730.1:50190918-50229942 GCF_004010195.1 Chiloscyllium plagiosum | reverse complement strand
AATTTAGAACTTCAACTTTTAGATCTGGTCTATCCTTTTCCATCACTGTTTTAAAACTAGTAGAATTATGGTCGCTGGCTCCAAAGTGCTCCCCCACTGACACCTCAGTCACCTGCCCTGCCTTATTTCCCAAGAGTAGGTCAAGTTTTACACCTTCTCTAGTAGGTACATCCACATACTGAATCAGAAAATTTTCTTGTTCACACTTAACAAATTCCTCTCCATCTAACCCCTTAACACTATGGCAGTCCCAGTCTATGTTTGGATAGTTAAAATCCCCTACCATAACCACCCTATTGTTCTTACAGATAACTGAGATCTTACAAATTTGTTTCTCAATTTCCTGCTGACTATTAGGAGGTCTATGGAACAATCCCAATAAAGTGATACTCCCTTTATTTCTCAGTTCCACCCAAATAACGTCCCTGGATATATTTCTGGGAATACTTCCCTCAGTACAGCTGTAATGCCAACCCTTATCAATAATGCCACTCTCCCACCCCTCTTTCCTCCCTTTCTATCCTTCCTGTATCATTTGTATCCTGGAACATTAAGCTGCCAGTCCTGTCCATCCCTGCTATGATATCAGTCTCATGTTCCTAACCATGCTCTGAGTTCGTCTGCTTTCCCTGTTAGGCCCCTTGCATCGAAATAAATGCAGTTTAATTTATCAGTGCTGTCTTGTTCACTGCCTGACCTGACTGTTTGACTCGCTTCTGTTCTCAACTGTACCAGTCTCAGATCGATCTCTTTCCTCACCATCTCCCAGGGTCCCACCCCCCACCTTACTAGTTTAAATCTTCCTCAGCAGCTCTGACAAATTTCCCTGCCAGTATATTAGTCCCCTTCCAATTTAGGTGCAATCTGTCCTTGTGCAGTTCTGCCCCCAGAAGAGATTCCAATGATCCAAAAATGTGAATCCTTCTCCCACACACCAGCTCCTCAGCCATGCATTCATCGGCTCTATCCTCCTATTCCTGCCTTCACTAGCTCAAAGCACCGGGAGTAATCCAGATATTACTACTCTTGAGGACCTCCTTTTTAAATTTGTGCCTAACTCTGTGATCTCCCTTCAGAGTCTCAATCTTTTCCCTTCCTATGTCGTTGGTTCCAATGTGTACAATGACCTTCTGTTGGCCCTTCTTCCCCTTGAGAACATTTTGCACCCTCTCTGAGGCATCTTTGATCCTGGCACCAGGGAAGCAACACACCATTCTGATTTTTCGCTGCTGGCCACAGAAACGTCTGTTTGTACCTCGGACTAGAGAGTCCCCTAACACAATTTATCTCTTGGAACACAATGTACCCCTCATTGCTTTAGAGCCAGGATCAATACCAGAAACTTGGCTGTTCATGCTGAGAATGCATCACCCCCTACATTTTCCAATACAGCATACTTGTTTGAAATGGGGTTAGCCACAGAAGACTCCTGCACTAACTACTGACCTCTCTTACCTTTCCTGGAATTAATCCATCTATGTGACTGAATCTGTGATTTTTCCCCCTTCCTATAACTGCCATCCATCACATCCCCTTGCTGTTGTAAATTCTTCATTTCCTCTAACTGTCTCTCCAACCGATCCACTCTATCTGATAGGATTTGCAACCATTGGCATTTATTGCAGATATAATCCTCGGTAACCTGTAAACTCTCCCTAAACTCCCACATCTGACAAGAAGAGCATATCACTCTACTAAAGGCCATTTTTGCTTCTTTCGATCTACAGACCCAGAAAATAGCACCGTCTTATTCCTTTACAAAACACTGCTCCAGGTTAAATTAATACTTCTGGCTTATATTTTAAGTTTAATCAAGAGACATATCTCAATAAAACTTATAATCAAAAAAGAACCTGCTCTACTCACTACTGCAGACTTACTGTAAGGCTACATTTAAATATCCACTTATCCATTTCTGTGCTGTGACCTTTCCCAAACAGGTTCCTCCAAGATTAGTTGAGAATTTCACAGTTTGTTAATTTTCGCAGACGCACTCTGATGTCTAGTGATACATAAATTCAATAGCAAAGGCAGTAACTGTGCAGATACACTCTGGTGTCAGTTTCTCTCTCTCTCTCTCTCTTTCTCTTCTACAATGACCTCACCTTTGTCTGTTTCTCTCCCTTTTAAAATACTGCTGTTTTGACTTTTTTTTCCTAAGGTCCCAACCCTGGAATTGGAGGAAATCACCTCCAACACCTAAAATACCACACAAAAAAAAGGAGCAGCTATTACAGCCAGAAATCATTAATATCCTTTATTGAAGGAAACTGCCATCTTTATCTGATCTGGCCTCCATGTGACTCCAGACCACAGCAATGTGGATGACTCTAAACTGCCCTCTGGGCAAATAGGGATGGGCCTAATAACAAATGTGGCAATAAATACCTTGTTATTTACCCTTTCTTACCCCAACCTTTCATACCTTTGGGTAACAAAAATCTATCCATTTTAGTTTATGGATTAACAATTGATCTTGTATCAATTGTTATTTACCAAGATGGTCCAAATTTTCAATTGTAGAAGTCTTTGCAGATAAATGAATTTCTTAGTTTTGCATTAGAATCATCTGGTATTGGTTTTAAGACTGTCCCCAGTCTAGATTCTGCAATCAGTAGGAAAGCTACAGTTGAACTTCCACTCATTTGTTTTGTTCCCCTTAATATCTTGAAAGCTTGGAATTAATCACCTTTTAATCTTCTGAATTCCAAGCAATACAGCCCGATTAGTATAATTGTTCTTTGCAACTTTAACCCCTGGACCTCAGAATCTTTTAGGCAAATCTACAGTGCACTCCCTCTATAGCAAATATATCCTTACATAGATGTGATGCCCCAGAGCTGATCACCGTAATCTGAATATGGTATAAACCCCTGAGGTGAACAGTTCAGTATATTTTAAAAAAAAAGACAAGTGTACTGTTGCTTAGCAGCAGGGATCCAGTGACATAAAGAGGAAGATAGAACAAATCAAAAAGGTCAGCCTGTTTTTATTGATGTGTGAAGGGCTGCAAGACACTGGCTTTAGCGAACTCCGACAGTTACTCTGAAGTTCAAGTAGAAGTTTGGTTTGCACTTTACTTGGAATGTGATAATATGAAGGGATAAAGCATTTATTTGCATAGAAATTCGCCCAAAATGTAAGGAGTTGCAAAGTTTGAAATTTAAATTTAGTGGAGACTGTTTTGAATTATCCAAATATAAATAATTTCTAACAAACTTGAACAAATAGCAAGTTAAAAGTAAAGGTTAAGGGGTTTTGTGGCACAGTAGAAAGCTTCTATACCACTGGGCCGGAAGCTTCAGGTTCAAGTCTCACCTGCTGTAAAATCATGCCTCAGGTTGGTGATAAATAAAGTTCATGAAGATTTCCAAGCCACTGGCACCCGCTGCTCCACATTATTTAGGAAAGGTAAGGATCTATTCTTACGTTTTATGCACGCTAGGGATATACAAGGGGATATGGCTGTTCTGACAGCATGATTTGGAGAAGCTGGTGTTGGACTGGGGTGTACAAAGTTAAAAATCACACAGCACCAAGTTATAGACCAACAGGTTTTTTCGGAGCGCTGATCCTTCATCAGGTGGTTGTGGAGAATAAGATTGTAAGACACAGAATTTATAGCAAATGTTTACAGTGTGATGTAACTGAAATTATACATTGAAAAAGACCTGGATTTAAATATATAATTTCAGTTACATCACACTGTAAATGTTTGCTATAAATTCTGTGTCTTACAACCTTATTCTCCACAACCATCTGATGAAGGAGCAGCGCTCCGAAAGCTAGTGCTTCTGAATCAACCTGTTGGACTATAACCTGGTGTCGTGTGATTTTTAACTGACAGCATGAGTAGCTGTCTCATTTCTGTTGGGTAGAAGGATGCGAGTGGATGTTTGATCCAGTGTAAACCAACAAGCCCTAGAAACTGGGTGTGAACTAAGTGCTTAGTCGGGGGGCAGTCTGATCAGGTAGTAGTGCACTGGGCAGCAGTTGTCAACAGGTGGAAGGTGACACAGGGAAGAGTTTGCTAACACAGTCCGCTAGAAAGCAGGATGCTGCCTTCATAACTTGGTGATTGACAAACATTGAGGCAACTGTTTGTCCTTTGGCATCAGAGCCTTCCCCCATTGTCATGAGTTATGGACTTTTTCTGTCTAATTAACTAAAGTATTGTATTTAAACAATTACTTGTAAGCAATACTTAAACAATTTAAGTTTAAAAGTAGCCAATTGCCTATGTGGAGGTGCCAGTGTTGGACTGGGATGGATACCTTAAAAATATGCCCCCTTGTTTTGAGCTCCCACATCCTAGGGAAAAAAACCTTGCCAATGACCTTAACTATGCCCTCATGATTTTATAAACCTCGATTTTAAACACTTGAAGTGAGCAGTTCAGTGCATTAAAAATGGTGGAGAAATATCTGTACTTTGTTTTTAGCAACATAATCGAATGACATCTAGAGAAGGTGGACAAAGTTAGAAGTCACATGACACCAGGTTATGGTCCAGCAGGGCTATATTGTTTGAAATCACAAGCTTTCAGAGCGCTGCTCCTTCATCAGGTCTTGCCTCCTATTCCAAACCTGTTAGACTATAATCTGATGTTGTGTGACTTCTGTCTTTGCCTATTTTGAGATAAACTGTGGCCTGGAAACCCAAGATCTTAAAGAAACTAGTTTTAGCTGATACAACCTGAGTCTGGCAGAGAAATCATAGTGTTGAGATAATGGTGACTCTTTGCTGAAGTTTGGAAGGATCTTGCTGAAGGAAAGGGGTAATGTGAGCTCAACTCCTTTTCTGAGCTCTCTAAAGACATTTTTCTAACCTTTCATCTGGTGTAATCCAATAGTTCATTCTTTTTTGTGTTTAATAAATGCTTTACTCTTTGTGTTAAATGTACACTGGCAGCTTCTTGTGAACACATTCAGTAACTGATATCAATGGTTTTAAAAAAATGGATCTAACAAGCCAGGTTTGTCTCTGGGACCTGAAGGCTCCTACGATATTAAAAATCCTTGAATTCAAGAGGGGTCTGTGAGTGCTTAAAGAAGTTGGTGCACAGAGTATTCAACATGGGGTATTGTGTTACTTGAAGTACATTGCATCCATTAGAATGTTAAAATGGCTTTAATTCTACCAAGACTTTCGGGAGGTAGAAGATGGAATTGTAGATTATTTGACATCTTTAAAACTAAACTGAGGAAGCAGGTATTTTGGGAGCTAGCGATAAAAGGATTTTCCAAGGATGATAATGATTAAGATGATTACCCAGCATTTTGACTTAAAAGGACTTAAATCAGCAATAGATGTTACAGCCAGAAATAGGCTACAAATGTGTCATACAGCATTTAAACCCTTAGGTCCAACTAGTCCACACCAACCTTGCTCCCAAATGAAACTAGTCCCACTTCTGTGTTTAGTCTATATCCCTCCAAACCTTTCCTATTCATGTATTTATCCAAATGTCTTAAACATTGTAATTGTACCTGCACCTGCCACATCCTCTGGCAGTTCATTCCACACCAGAACTTCTCTGTTAAAAGAAAAAAATTGTCCCACATGTCCTTTTCAAAACTTTCTCCTCTCGCCCTAAAAATATGCCCCCTTGTTTTGAGCTCCCACATCCTAGGGAAACAAACCTTGCCAATGACTTTAACTGTGCCCCTCATGATTTTATAAACCTCTATTTTAAACACTTGCAGTGCATTAAAAATGAAGAAACATCTGTACTTTGTTTTTAGCAACATAATCCAATGACATCCAGAGAAGGCCAGAGTAGTTCAGAAGGTCTGCAGTCAGTATACCTGAAAGTGAAGGATCCCTGGACAATGGAGTGAGGGAACTCGGATGGTTGCTCTGAAACTAAAATAATAGTGATCTTCATTTGCATCTTATTTTAGGTGTCTTGGAGCGATATCAAATGAAAGTGAAAGAGCATTTAGAGACAGGAGCACCTGGAGGAAACCCTCGCAGACACAGGGGAGAATGTGCAAACTCCAGACAGATAGTCACCTGAGGCTGGAATTGAACCTGGGACCCTGGTGCTGTGAGGCAGTAGTACTAACCACTGAGCCACCATGCTGCTAAATGCTGATGATGGAAAGGAAACCACTTGCAGCTGTACCGGCCTGAGGCGGAGTGAGTCATTTTATCAATTTTGATTTGGAGCTGTGGATTGGGAACTGTGAGCTAAATGAGACTTTTGCACTGTGGGTAACAGCTTGTGTTAAAAGGAAAACATACCGAAGAGAGCTTCTATTTGTGAGGCTGGGGCTGGAAGTTAATCGCAGGTTGGTTTCTGGTCAATGGTTCTCCAGCTGCTTCATCATTGGGAAAGAGCATTGTGTTTAAACAGAGTGCAGAGGTTTGTTATTAACAAAGTCAGTACCTGGGAATTGGTTCCAGCAAGTTTAGAAAAAGACTTAGGTTTCATGTTACAAGATACAAACCAGTCTCTGAAAAGTCTGAGATTGGTTACTCAAAAGCCTGGTAAGGAACCATTGGGGTCGATTTTGAGGGTCTTTGAATGTTTTAAATTTACCGTGTTGCGAATACAGAGAGAGGCTGATTTGGTTCAGCTGTCTGCCCCTGTGTCGTGGCATCTGATTGTTTGGCGAGCAAACTCTTGATCGGTAGAAGTGGTGCCACAGAGAACACACTAGTTAATGATTGTTGACAGTTCACTGCTGTTCTTCATTTTAAATTTATTCCAAGCAGTTTGACTCTGGTAAAGACAGTGTCCTGAGAAATGAGCCAGTAAACGCCTGTCACTTATTTTGTCAGCTTGAAGCAGTTGTTGAGCGTTCTTGTTTTTTCTATCTGCAGGTTCATTTGATCAAGTAGTCCTGAGTTCAACATTCTCACCTTTGCTTTAAAATCCATCCATGGTCCTTTCCATCAGCTGCACAACCCTCGAGATAACTGTGCTCTTCAAATCTGGTTTCTTTTACATCCTCTGGTTCAGTTTGGCTCCACAATCTTCCTCCACCTCTCTGCCTGTCTTCTCCTCTAGGGCTAACCTCAAAACCTACCCCTGAACAACTGTATGTTCATCCAACCTAACATCTCCCTGTTTGGCTTAGTGTCACACTTTGTTTCGTAATGCAAGCTCCCCCCAGGAGTCTTGAGATATTAAAAATAAAATTGTGCTTTTTGTTTTGATTAGAGATTCCCTACAGTGGAACAGGCCCTTCAGCCCAGCCAGTCCACACCGACCCTCCGAAGAGTAACCCACCCAGACCCATTTCCCTCTGACTAATGCACCTAACACTATGGGCAATTTAGCAAGTTCAATCCACCTGACCTGCACATCTTTGGACTGTGGGAGGGAACCCATACAGACACGGGGAGAATGTGCAAACTCCACACAGTCACCTGAGGCTGGAATCGAACCTGGGATCCTGGTGCTGAGAGGCAGCAGTGCTAACCACTGTGCTGCTAAATGCTGATGATGGAAAAATGACCACCAATGAGAAAGACAGGCCGAATAGCTAAATGCAGCTCAATACAGCCACAATAAGCAGCTCAAAAATATATTGTTATGGTTCATGCAAAATCAGCTTCTAGTTGCATTGAGTTTACAGTTTGGTTATTCTTAGTCCTTAATTTATCCATGGTCCTAACTCCATTATCAAAGTTTGACATTTTCTTCAGTTTAATCTTCGTTTTCTTAATTTCTATTCACACTTTTGCTGCCTCAGTGACGCATTTTGTTTGATGGTGAGAAGATGAAGCCCTTGTATAACTCACCTGCATTGTTTTTCTGCACGATCATTGATTTCTTAATTAGTCTATTAGCGAGTTTTGAGAAGATTTGTTGAGTTTTAATTAGAACAAAGAAGATTTACAGCCCAGGAACAGGCCCTTCAGCCCTCCCAGCCTGAGCCGATCCAAATCCAATGTCTAAACCCATTGCCCAATTTCTAAATATCTGTATCCCTCTGCTCCCCACCTACTCAGGCATCTGTCCAGACGCACCTTAAATGAATCTACTGTGCCTGCCTCTACCACCTCTGCTGGCAACGCGTTCCAGTCACCCACCGTGTAAAGCACTTGCCGTATGTATCCCCCTTAAACCTTTCACCGCTCACCTCTCATTATTGAATCCCTCACTCTGGGGGAAAAAGCTTATCTCTATCCACCATGTCCATACCCTTTATGATTTTGAAAACCTCAATCAGGTCCCCCCCTCAATCTCCTTTTTTCTAATGAAAACAATTCTAACCTACTCAACCTCTCTTCATAGCCAGCACCTTCCATACCAGGCAACATCCTCGTAAACCTTCTCCAAAGCGTCCACATCCTTTTGGTAATGTGGCAACCAGAACTGTATGCAGCCAAACAATGTCTTGTACAATTTTAACATTACATGCCAGCTCTTATACTCAATACCCCGTCCGATGAAGGCAAGTATACTATACGCCTTCTTGACCACTCCATCCACCTGTGCAGCAACCTTCCTGGATACAACGAACCTGATCTCCCAGATCTCTCTGCTCATCAACGTTTCCCAAGGCTCATCCTTTTACAGTATAGTCCGCTCTAGAATTAGACTTCCCAAAATGCATCACCTCACATTTGCCAAGATTGAACTCCATCTGCCACTTCTCCACCCAACTCTCCAGACTATCTATATTCTCCTGTATTCTTTGACAGTCCCCTATGCTTTCTGCTACTCCACCAATCTTCATGTCATCTGCAAACTTACTGATCAGACCACCAAATGCCCTCTTCCAGATCATTTATGAATATCACATAATACGTAATTACAATATTAGTCTATGCTTGCAGATTGCCCTGTCACGGCCTGCTCTATCAGTTATCACTAATAGACACTTGCTGCCCCATTTGACTTTTTAAAAAATGTTTTCTTGCAAAATCACAAGAACAATCTGTTCAACCAAGCTCTCTCCTTTCAGTCATTCCAACAATCCTCAAATCCACAAGTTCTCGTTGGTGCTACTAATTCTTGAGAGGTGTTTATTAAATGCCTGCTGAAAATCCAAGTCAAATACTCCCTACAGTTTTCCCATCTAGTTTGCCGGTCACACAATCAGAAAATTCTTAATATATTTGCTAAAACACACATTTTCCTTTTCTAAGTTGTCCTGACTCTGCTGAATCATAATGTGGTGGTCAAAATGCCTTTTACCTTTTTGTTAATCATAGGATCTCATGTTTTCCTGACAAATGATGTCAGGCTCATGGCCTTGCTCCGTGTTCTCATTCCTTTCTTTATTAAATAGTGGGGTGGGGGGTTAAATTTGCCTCATTCCAATCCATGAGGACAGTTCTGGAATTTAAGACATTAATGGAGATCAAAACCAACTTATCCATTATTTCCACAGACTCTTTTTCTAAGTCCCTCTTCTAAATCCTAGAAGTTGGGCTTCAGCTAAAATTAAATACAAGCAAAACACTGCAGATGCTGGAAATCCGAAATAAAAACAAAGTACCTCAGTCAATCTGGCAGCATCCGTCGGGGGGGGGGGGAAGAGAGACACAGAGAGAGACAGACACACACACCCACACAGAGACAGAGCTAATGTTTCAACTTCAACAAGACTTTTGTTTTCAGAACAAGTTTCTTTATTAAAAAATAACAGAGAAAGGGCAGCAAATGCATAGTAAACACAGAGAGAGAGACAGACAGACACACACACACACAGAGACAGAGCTAATGTTTCAAGTCCAACAAGACTTTTGTTTTCAGAACAAGTATCTTTATTAAAAAATAACAGAGAAAGGGCAGCAAATGCATAGTAACTCTTCCATCTTCAATGCCCCATTCAAGCCACATACCATTCTGACTTGGAACTATATCAGAGCATTGGCCTAGATTATTATTATGCCTGTGACATTACCACCACCTCTAGTGGGTTAAGTTGCAAATACTCCATAAACAGCAGAGACACTAGAACAGTTCATTTTTAAGTTTCTATAATTTAAATAGATCCCTTTTAATCATTCTATTCCCTGAAAGATACCATAGATGCAACCTAAAGTCAAAATATGGAGATGTGTGTAATACAGTCACAAATTCATGCAATATATTATTTTCTTGAACATTCATTCCTTTTCTAAAAGATCACCACTGAAACCTGATCTTATAAAAAGAACTACAAACGTTGCATTCACTATGAAAGCATCTGTTTTTTTTCAATGCAGAGTTAGATGTGAATATTTCATCGCCTTGGAATATAAAATTCAGGTTTAGGATGTTCAGGTCCAACTCATTGTTATAAGCTTTTTTATTGTTCTGCCTTTTTCCCCGTACCAAAGTATTGAAAGCATCTTTGATTCCTAAAACAGAATGAATAAATTTTCTCAAGTTTTTTTTCTCTTCCCTCCCACCACCCTCCTTGTTTGGTCTTTGGATCCTGTAGGCTCAGTCCATTGTTCAGATTGAATTCATTGTGGGCAACTATAAGTCATTTTGGAAATCAAAGGATTTTTCCTCCCATTTTAGATATCCAATATAAAAAGATACTCAATTGGTGAAAAAGGTCTTCTGGTGTCAAGTATCATGTCTCTCTTTATTGATTTACTTTAACTTTCTTAATTTGTGTATTGCAAAATTTGAGAGGCTTTAAAATTCTTCAAGCAAAAATGATTGGAATACTTGATGTCAACCAAGTGGGAAACTCAAGACTCGAGTTGGAAATGGTCTTGGATAAGATTCCATCCTGGTCTTCTAAGCTAGGGAAGGCAGCAACTGAATCTTCATCTAAGTGTTTTCTTGGGAAGTTCTCCCTTCTTACTATAAGGGAGTATACTATTCTATCAAGTTGCCCCACTAATAACTTGGGGTCTAACTTATTAGCAGCTGTAACACACAAGATTCGAATACGTGTTGCCTCCCTTTACATGTTTTATTGCATTTAATACATCTGTATAGAAAGTAAGAAGGAAATGTTCTTTAAAATACAAAAGCTTCTAGAAAACAAGACAGAGTCCTGAAATGGTAGCAATAGGTGCTAATATTAATATTGGCATTAATTCAGGTAGCTTCCCCCCAACATCCCATATAAATTCAGCTGGAGTCATCCAATAGTTGTAATTCTTCTGCTTTTGAGTTGGTCTGTATGCTATTAGCTGTAGATGATTGTGCTTTGATGACTGTATCAAAGAAAGGCACTAGGGAGACTTGGAGGAGACAGGGAGCAGCAGAAGTCCAGTGGCCTGGTCAACAATGGATATATCCAAGGCTTCCTTGTAGTTGATGTGGCGTTTGCTAATTGGGTCCACCAGATCTTTCGGATAAAAGGTCTCATCTTTGAGTTTTCTGACCCCGTCATCATCTATCAGACCAGATGATTTCGCTCGTGTTAACGATTTTCTTTCAGAGGTGACTGGGTCGATCAGACCTCCAGTTAGGTACTGTGCTTCCAAATACCGTTCCGCAGCCTCACGGTAAAGCCAGCCGCGCTCTGCGGCCTTAGCAGCTGGAAGCAATGTCTTGGTCTTTGGGTCTTCAATTCCTTTGTAGGCGCTCTCAGCATTGGACAGCCTCTGTTCGAGCGCACCATCAATGAGGCCAAGTTCCGCAGCCTTCTTGATCTCAAATTTACTGCCGTCATTCACGTGGACAATTCCACCGGTTGCAGCTTGAGCTTCGAGAAGCCTCAGGGCCGTGTCTGTGTCAATCAGATTTCGGTTAGCTGCGTTGGTGATCGACATTTTCCGATCGTCGTCCACGTCAAAGATGCCTCCGATTGGCTGTTGCTTCTCGTTAGTCAGCGAGAAGTTCAGGAGTTGGTCAGAAGTGGTGGAAGAGTTTGGCTGGTGCTTGGCTGGAGATGGTGAAGGTGTATCATCGGATTTTCCCGACACCAGGACTGCAAATTCTTGGATGGGGATCTCCTTATTCACGTACTGCTTAAACTGCTTCTCAGTAATCTTTCCCTGCTTCAAAGCTTCATCAATAGAAAACTTCTTGCCGGATTTTCGATCATGGAGAACTGAGGAAATGCCTGAAGGACCTTTTACTGTTATCTCCTCCCAGTCGCACTCCTGACTTTCAAGATTGATAAACATGTCCCAGTTAATGAGGCCAAGGTTATAGGCTTCCTTTGGTGTCATTTCTTTGCCAGTATCTGGATCTATAACTACAATGTGACGTTTTAAGCTGTTCTCCCGCTGTTCAGTCTTTACTTTCATGGTGTTTAATTGCTTCTCCAAATTTGCAATTTCAGTATTCTTGGATGTCGTTGTCTGTCTAAGATCATCGAGCTCCCTCTGGAGGGATTCAAACCGGGATTCCATAAGATCGGTGTTCCCAACCTCTGACGCTGACTTCTCGGACTTCACGTCTTGGGTTTGTTGAACGGTCACCTGTATGTCTGACTGCAGTCTCCTGCACTCGTTGACCAAGTTCTGGTTTTCCCTCTGCAGTTTGGCGTTCTCCTCTCTCAAATGCTCCATGTCCTTCAGTCCCTTGGTGTCTTTGAACTCCAAGTCGGACAGTTTCGCTTGCAGGTGGTTTAGCTCATTCTGCAGGTCCCGCTTCAGTCTCCCCTCGTCCTCCAAGCTCGTCCGAAGACGCTCGATTTCCAATTCCGTCTCAGGATCTCTCTCGACCTGAACTTTCTCTGTGACAACATTCTTCTCCTTGACTTTTGTTGTTTCAAGTTCGATCTGTTTGAGTTTTAGAGCCTGGAGATCGTTCTCAAGGTTATTGCGATTCTCTTTCTCATCCTCCACATGCAACTTCAGCAGTGAGACCTCCTTTTCTTGCATAGGGTCCTTCTCCAAGACGACCTTCTGCTGCACCGTCACTTTGTCTCTGATCTCCTTCTCTTTCTCCTCTAGGTCATCGAGCTTCCTTCGCAGCCTCTTGACCTCCAGCTCAGCGTTGCGTCGAGCTTGCCTCTCTGCTTCGAGCTCCTGCAGCTGCTCTTCCAAGTCGGATTTCCGGAGTTGCAGTGTCTGGATTTGGGCTTTCAGATTTTCCTTCTGCCTTCGCTCCTGCTCGATTTCACTCGCCAGGTTCCCACATTCCGCCTTTAAGGTGGGATCTTGCTCGAGCTTCACCACCTCCTGGTGCACCACCTTCTCTCGCACTTGCGCCAGATCCCTCTTCTTCTGTTGGATGTTATCTTCGTTGAGGGACCTCTCCCTCTCCAGCTCCAGCTGTTTTTTCTGCTCTTCTGCGAGTTTGGTTTTAAGGAACTCCACTTCCTGTCTGGTCTGCGGATTCTCGCGGTACTGGAGAACCTCATTGACTACTTCCTTCATCTGAACTGGAGGTTTGCTGTTCTTCAACATCTCGATCTCCTTCTCCAACTGACTGATTTCCACCTCTGCTCTTTCCACTTGGCGTGTTTTGTCCACGACCTCGTCCCTCAGCCTCTCCAATTCCTGCTCCGTTTCGGGGTCGGGTTTGTACTTTATGACTTCTTTAATGTTGTCCTTTATCTCGACTTTTGGGCCTTTATCTTTTAAGTGTGTGATTTCATCGTGGATGCTCTTCAGCTGCTGCTCGGCGTCTTTGTAGCGCCTCTGCTGCTCGATCAGGTCATTCCTCAGGTTGGTGACCTGGGTTTCCGCGTTCGGGTCAGGCCGCACAATCTCACGCACCTTCTCCTGAACCACCGGCTTTGCCTTTTCCTCCTCGAGCGTCTTGATCCTTTTCGTAAGCTCGGTGATCTCCCGATCGTGGGCTCGTTTCTTGGCCATCTCATCCTCGTGTTGGCGCCGCAGGTTGTTCACCTCGTTCTCCAAGTTCAGGTCTTTCTCCATCTTCAGCACTTCTTTCACGGTCACTTTCTCCTCCTCCTTGGCCTTTTCCTGCTCCAGTCGCCTCAGTTTTTCTTGGAGCAGCCTCAGTTCCTCCTCTTTCTGCTGCCGCAAGAGACTTTCGTGCTGCTTATTGTCCTGGAGCCGCTTGTACTCCACCTCCAACTCTGGATCGTTCTTCACCTTGAAGACCTCTTTCTCTGTAATTTTCTCGTGCTCCTTGCTCTTCTCTTCGGTCAAGACCCGGAGACGTTTCTGCAGCAGCACAATATCATTTTCCTTTGCCGCCTTCTGCCTTTTGATTTCTTCCAGCTCCTCCCTGAGCCTCAAGATCTCGTTCTCCTGATCCTTGTCCTGCTCGATTCGCAACACCTCCTTGACCACATACTGCTTGGCGGGATCTTTCTTTGCTTGCTCCAGCGTGCGCAGCTTGCGCCGCAAGATGTCCAGCTCGTTCTCCAAGGATTTGCTCTGCAACTGTTCGTCGGCCAAAGCTTCCTGAACCCTGTTCATCTCCTCGTCGAGCTGCGGGTCGGCGATTTTCTTCACAAACTCTTTCTTGACCAGTGACCCCTGCAGCTTCTGACCCTCCAAAGCCGAAATCTCCTGCTGCACTTTCCTGATCTGGTTCTCCATTTCCAGCCGGCGTTGCACCTCGTCATTCAGTTGTTTGTCCTGCCCAGTGGAATATTTAGGAGCCGCGGCGTAGCTTCTCGACTGAACCTGTTGCTGGATCTGTTCCATTTCCGGTTGCTGCAAGTAAAACAAGATAAGACGCTGCAGGTTAGGGCGGACTGGCCATGCTAAATTATCCATTGAGTCCAGGGACGTGCAGGCTAGGTGGGTTAGCTGTGGGATTTAGGGGTTAGGATGGGATGCTCTTCAGCGGGTAGGTGTGGACCCGATGGGACGAGTGGCCTGCTCCCACGCTGTAGGGATGTGATATACAATAAAAGGTCAACACTGGTTTCTACCTCATGGATGTTTACATTAAAGTACACCCGATGCCTGTTTTATAAAGACTCCAGTTTGTTGAACAGGAGGGACTGGTGCCATAGATGCCGACCTGGGTGGGGAGGGGCGCGGGGCGGTCGGGGGACATTTTTGGCAAATCCTTAGCTCAGCTTCAGCCAAGGCATTGGCACCAGCAATCTTTGCCACATATTACGAGAGCAGTTACCTGTTTCAACAAGCCCTGCGCAAACTCCAGGTTCCGCATTCGCTGATTGTTCTCGGCTTTTGCTGCTGTAAATTTGGTGGCCAAGGCGGTTTCCTGTGGATTAATGACACAACGTGGTCTGAGTGGTCAGGTATACAAAAGGCTTCAGGTCCTTGCTTAGTGAGAGGTCATAAGTAGGCTCAGTAATGGCTGCCTTCTCGGAAAAAAACTGGCTAAATAGTTCAGTGGCAACATGTCTGATAAGGCATTGGAGCATGATTGGTCCACTCAGCTCCTCAAGCCTGCTCCACCATCCAATAAGATCATAACTGATCCTCTCCATCCATTCCACCTTCCCACACATTCCCCAGATCTCTCAATCTCCTTGGTTTCCAAACTTCTATCGATCTTGAAAGAACCCACAATCCTCTGAGTGAAGAAGTGTTTCCTCATCTCGGTCCTAAAGGGTTGTTCCTTATCCTGAGACTGCCCCCATGTTTTAGATTACAGTCATACATACCTATAATGTATATTTAAAAACAATTAGCTTATTACAATAGAAAGGGGCAACTTCCTGTTTATTTTAAGAATATTCATTGGTTATTTTTCAGACTGGAGGATGTTAGCTATTCACCACGATTCACTGTTTTCTGAATGTAAGACTGGCATCCAATTAGACATGGACTCTTCTATTCCATGAGCCCTCTGTTTTCTATATCAGCCTTTTATGTGGTAACTTGAACACTTCCTTAGAATCCACATTGACCACATCCACAACGGATCCCTTCATCAACCTTCTCCGGAACTTTGTCAAAATGTTCAATTATATTAGAAAACGACAATCCATCTTTTACAAATCTGTGTCGGCACTTCCCAATTAACTCAAACTATGCCAAATGGACCTGTTACTGTTTTCCCCTTAATGTTGCATGGTCTTCTATTCATACACAGCCCTATTTTCTCTATTGATGCTTTTCATTTTAATAATTAAAGTTCAGTAAACATTAGCAATTTACAAATAATTTCAAGAGCCGTGTTTGAGAACATAACATTAAATGATTCGGTCAGTGAAGAGTTTCAAAATAAGGTGCGCTTTTGTCAGGTAATTACCTCCTCTTTAATCTTGTCAGCTGGCGATGTGAATTTTGGCTTTTTGGAAGATGTTTGCACATTATCAGGGTTGATCAGTGATTTGAACATCTCAGCCTCAAGTTCATAATCCTGTGATCAAAGACACAGAGTTGGAGACAAAGACTTACAGAAAGAGGAAAAGAAGTCGTGCGAATGATTCTCTTTCTTGTGTTTGTTCATTACGAAGATTTGAAAAATCTCACTGGCCAGAAATTTGGAAGTGCCCGTTATTTGAGCACGCCATTCACAAGAGTGAGATAACATCGTACTTGTGTTTTTCATTCCTGCCCCAGTGCCTTGAAGTTATTTAACGTCCAGTAACAAATGGGGAAATGGGGACATTTCTTGACTGTTCAACTCATGTACCTCCCTTTCACCATGCCCCCCTCCCCGCCCAACTTTATTCTGGCAGCAACAAACAAGACAAATCTGGATTTAACTCTCAATCCCACCCAGCACAACCGTGCTTCTCTTTTATTCAATCACAGGATGTGAGCATCACTGGCCAGGCAGCATTTATTGCCCAGAGGGCAGTTAAGAATCAACCATGTTGCTGTGGGTCTGGAGTCACATATAGGCCAGACCTGGTAAGGATGGCAGATTTCCTTCCCTAAAGGACATTAATGAACCAGATGGGTTTGTCATCATTAGATTTGAATACTGAATTCAATCTGCCATCTGCCTGGTAGGTTTTGAACCCAGACCATTAGCTGGGTCTCTGGATTAATAGCCTAGCAATGCCACAAGGTCATTGTATCCCTGTCCTAACACTTGTCTAGTTTTAAACTTGGTGGGGGAGTGGGGAGAAAGATAATACTTGTTACGCCTAATCTACTGAATAGAAAAAGCAACTACCATTCCAATATTAACCCCACTTTCTCACTTTGTCTCCTTACCTTAGCTGCTTGTTGATATTGCTGAGCATTACTGGATACTTTCACTAGTTCCGGCTCCTTGTTAGTAATATCTGTTAAAATACGCTGTTTCAAAACGGAGAATGAAATTAAGGTTAGAACTAAAATGAATGCGACTCACACCACAATAATGCAATTCGACATTAGCTTTATGGATTGGCTTTGAAAGTACTCAATGTAACCTTCTGGAAAAAGGAGGTTGGAGTGAGAGGTAGGGAAGGACAGGCTGAAGGAAGCCATTGTTCATGCGTTTCGTCTGGCTTCACCAGGCAAGTCCAGCAGTGAGCGTAACAGGCGTGAGTTAAAATCCTTTCAAGGTGCTAAATACACCAAGGGAACTCTTGTTTTCACACTCATGAGGCCTTCCCTCAGGCTGACAATCTTCCTGGATCCTGTGCAGGTGAAAAGGCAGTGGCTTGCTGGGTTGAGAATGAGCGGGAGTCACCCTTTTCACCCCCCTCCCCAGTTTCCTGCCCCCATCCACCACCTATCAATAGGTAGGGATGTAGCTGACCCTCAAACCTCTCTTTAAAAATCTCCCACCACCATGACATCATCCTTGTGGTTCCTCCATATGTTGATGGAGTGAATTTTTATACGTGTGACCAGATATTGCATTCAGCATCATTAGGCCAGTCTGGTTTAGTTAGTCGTAGAGTAATAGAGATGTATTGCACAGAAACAGATCCTTCGGTCCAACCCGTCCATGCTGACCAGATATCCCAACCCAATCTAGTCCCATTTGCCAGCACTTGGCCTATATCCCTCCAAACCCTCTGCTTGAAAAAGTTGCCCCTTAGGTCTATTTTATATCTTTCCCCTCCAACCCAATCTAGTCCCATTTGCCAGCACTTGGCCTATATCCCTCCAAACCCTTCCTATTCATATACCCATCCAGATAGTTTTTTACATTTATTTAGAGAAACTGAACAGAATGATGATGTAGGAGATGTCAGCTGCTGAAACCCGGAGTGCTAGGGTCTTCTTTGTGTAGAGTTGTTGCCATTAACCTTTGTTGTAATATTAACCTACAAAGCCTTACGGGTAGGCAGTGGTGAAAGATGAACAATTAACAAGTTTTCAACTTAAGAGGCACACAAGAATTAGATTCCCTACAGTGTGGAAACAGGCCCTTCGGCCCAACAGGCCCTCACTGACCCTCCAAAAAGTAACCCACCCTATATTTATCCCTGACTAATAACCTACACTACGGGCAATTTGGCTTGGCCAATCCACCCTAACCTGCACATCTTTGGATTGTGGGAGGAAACCCAAGCAGACACAGGGAGAATGTGCAAACTCCACACTCGAGGCTGGAATCAAACCTGGTGCTGTGAGACAGCAGTGCTAACCACTGAGCCACCATGTCATCAGTACACAGGCTAATGTAGCCTGTTATTTTACCATCACAGAGTCATAGAGATGTACAGCATGGAAACAGACCCTTCAGTCCAACCTGTCCATGCCGACCAGATATCCCAACCCAATCTAGTCCCACCTGTCAGCACCTGTCCCATATCTCTCCAAACCCTTCCTATTCATATACCCATCCAAATGCCTCTTAAATGTTGCATGACCAATAAAGGAAAGCATACCAAACGCCTTCTTCACTATCCTATCTACCTGCGACTCCACTTTCAAGGAGCTATGAACCTGCACTCCAAGGTCTATTTGTTCAGCAATACTCCCTAGCACCTTACCATAAGTCCTGCTAAGATTTGCTTTCCCAAAATGCAGCACCTCGCATTTATCTGAATTAAACTCCATTAAGACCCGTTAACTACACTAACACTAGTCGAAATGTGTGGTGCTGGAAAAGCCTAGCAGGTCAGGCAGCATTTGAGGAGCAGGAGAGTCGATGTTTTGGGCATAAGCTCTAACACTGGGGAAGGGACATAGTTATCTCCAAAAATGTAGTAACCTGATCCAAGCTGCTGGTCTGTACTAGGTCAGACTAACAATAAACTGACAACATCCACTCAGAAATAGTTATTTTTAGATCAGTGGGTGTAGCTATTCCAAAGCTTCTAATTTAACCCTCTCAGGCCAACTTAGATAACAAAGGAAGGTTTTGGAAACAAAAACAGAAACTGCTGGAAAAGCTCAGCGGGTCTGGAGAGAAATCAGTTAGCGTTTCGGGTCTTGGATGGGTATATGAATAGGAAGGGTTTGAAGGGATATGATAATAGACAATAGACAATAGGTGCAGGCCATTCTGACCTTCGAGCCAGCACCACCATTCATTATGATCATGGCTGATCATCCTCAAATCAGTATCCTGTTCCTGTCTTATCCCCATAACCCTTGATTCCACTATCCTTAAGAGCTCTATCCAACTCTTTCTTGAAAGATCTAGAGACTTAGCCTCCACTGCCCTCTGGGGCAGAGCATTCCATACACCCACCACTCTCTGGGTGAAGAAGTTTCTCCTCAACTCTGTTCTAAATGGCCAACCCCTTATTTTTAAGCGGTGTCCTCTGGTTCGGGACTCACCCATCAGCGGAAACATGCTTCCTGCCTCCAGAGTGTCCAATCCTTTAATAATCTTATGTCTCAATCAGAGCCCCTCTCAGTCTTCTAAACTCAAGCGTACACAAGCCCAGTCGCTCCAATCTTTCAGCGTAAGATTGTCCCGCCATTCCAGGAATTGACCTCGTGAACCTACACTGCATTCCCTCAATAGCCAGAATCTCTTTCCTCAAATTTGGAGACCAGAACTGCACACAGTACTCCAGGGCCTTGTACAGCTGCAGAAGGACCTCTTTGCTTCTATACTCAATCCCTCTTGTTATGAAGGCCAGCATGCTATTAGCTTTCTTCACTACCTGCTGTACCTGCATGCTTTGCCTTCATTGACTGGTGTACAAGAACACCCAGATCTCTCTGTACTGCCCCTTTACCTAACTTGACTCCATTTAGGTAGTAATCTGCCTTCCTGTTCTTGTCACCAAAGTGGATAACCACACATTTATCCACATTAAACTTCATCTGCCGTGCATCTGACCACTCACCTAGCCTGTCCAGGTCACCCTGTAATCTCCTCCTCACATTTCACCCTGCCACCCAGCTTTGTGTCATCAGCAAATTTGCTAATATTACTTTTAATACCTTCATCTATATCATTAAAATACATTGTAAAAAGCTGTGGTCCCAGCACTGATCCCTGCAGCACACCACTGGACACTGCCTGCCATTCCGAAAGGGAGCCATTTATCACTACCCTTTGTTTCCTATCAGCCATGAAACTTTATTGCTGGAACAGCACAGCAGGTCAGGCAGCATCCAGGGAACAGGAGATTCGACGTTTCGGGCACAGGCCCTTCTTCAGGAATAAGAAGGGCCTGTGCCCTGAACCTTGTGGAATATCACCGTAGCAATCAGTAAGACGACAAAAAATGTACACCTGTACATCTGCAGTGGTCGACCCACCGATGCGCAACCCACCCATACCCCTACATTTATCCCTTACCTAACACTACGGGCAATTTAGCATGGCCAATTCACCTGACCTGCACATCTTTGGACTGTGGGAGGAAACCAGAGCACCTGGAGGAAACCCACGCAGACACGGGGAGAATGTGCAAACTCCACACAGTCAGTCGCCTGAGGCGGGAAATGAACCCGGGTCTCTGGCGCTGTGAGGCAGCAGTGCTAACCACTGTGCCACCGTGCCGTTACATCCTCAAAAAATTCCAGAAGATTAGTGAAGCATGATTTCCCCTTCATAAATCCATGCTGACTCTGACCTATCCTGTTACTGCTATCGATGTGTCGTAACTTCGTCCTTTATAATTGACTCCAGCATTTTTCCCACCACTGAGGTCAGACTAACTGGTCTATCGTGTCTCTGTTTTCTCTCTCCCTCCTTTCTTAAAAAGTGGGATAACATTAGCCACCCTCCAATCTACAGGAACTGATCCTGAATCTATAGAACATTGGAAAATAATCACCAACGCATCCACGATTTCTAGAGCCACCTCCTTCAGTACCCTGGGATGTAGACCATCAGGCCCCGGGGACTTATCAGCCTTCAGACCTAACAGTCTCTCCAACACCAATTCCTGCCTAATATAAATTCCCTTCAGCCACTATTACATCTGGGAGATTGCTGGTGTCTTCCTCAATGAAGACAGATCTAAAGTACCAATTCAACTCTTCTGCCATTTCTTTGTTCCCGTAATAAATTCACCCTGTTTCTGTCTTCAAGGGCCCAATTTTAGTCATGACCATTTTTTTCCCTTTCACATACCTAAAAAAGCTTTTATTATCCTCCTTTATATTTTTGGCCAGTTTACCTTCGTACCTTGTTTTTTCTTTGTGTATTTCCTTTTTAGTTATCCTCTGCAGTTCTTTAAAAGCTTCCCAGTCCTCCGATTTCCCACTCATGTTTGCTATGTTATACTTTTTCCCTTTTGTCTTTATATGGTCCTTAACTTCCCTCGAGAACCACAGCCACCCCTACCTCCCCTTAGGATCTTTCTTCCTTTTTGGAATGAACTGATCCTGCATCTTCTGCATTATACCCAGAAATACCTGCCATTTGGGGCAGGGTTCTGGCAGGCAGGACTAGATTGGGTTGGGATATCTGGACGGCATGGACGGATTGGACCGAAGGGTCTCTTTCCATGCTGTACATCTCTATGACTCTGAGTGACCCTTCCTCAGAACTGATGGTAGATCGGAAAATGTTGATTTATATGCAGAAGGTGGGGGAGGGGGGAAGGCGGTAAGTAAATGATAGGTAGGACTGAGCCTAAAGAGAGAGAGAAGCTGGACAAAGGAGTGGTTAACAGTCTGGCTGGGAGGGCGAGTTGCTGTTAATGAGGACTGTTAGTGGCTAACAATAGGTTGTGTGTAACAGCAGACCATGTGATAACAAGGCCTGGTGTGGGGTGGATTGGGGTAAGGAGAAGGTGCGAGCCCTAAAGTTGTTGAACTCAATATTGAGACCTAAAGGCTGCAGGGTCCCCAGGTGGAAAATAGAGGTGCTGATTTCAAAATGCTTTTACAATTCCACATCCATAGATTAGATTAGATTAGATTACTTAGTGTGGAAACAGGCCCTTCGGCCCAACAAGTCCACATCACCCCGCTGAAGCGCAACCCATCCATACCCTTACATTTACCCCTTACGTAACACTACGGGCAATTTAGCGTGGCCAATTCACCTAACCTGCACATCTTTGGACTGTGGGAGGAAACCGGAGCACCCGGAGGAAACCCACGCAGACACGGGGAGAACGTGCAAACTCCACACAGTCAGTCGCCTGAGGCGGAATTGAACCCCGGTCTCTAGCGCTGTGAGGCAACAGTGCTAACCACTGTGCCACCGTGGTTGACTGTTAATCAAACGTGGGTGTAGTTACACACTGAGTAAGCTCCATACCATTTGATTCCTCAGTTTGTTATCGATGTTCTTGGCGCTGTCTGTCTCCCGGGGTTCATAGTTAGGGATATTGGAGAGCCAGCTATCCAGAGTGTCACTACCACTCCGGAAACTGGAGTACGCATCCTTGGCTTTTTGTAGATTTTCAGATCTGTTTAAAAGACAACAATTACTGTGTTTACGCTGTTATTTTCTTTACTAGTTAATTCAGAGGAGCTTAACGAGAAATAGGCACTGAGAAAGGAATGATTTTGAAAGCAGATCTGCCAACCACCCCCCAGCGAGCAGGAATCCAAGGAACAGGTGCAAACATCGGCCATTCAGCCCCTCTGCCCTTCACTAAGATCCTAGCTGATCTCATCATGGCCTCAACTCTACCTTGCTGCCTAACCCCCGTAAAATAGATCAGTCATTTCAGTATACCGTTGCTCTTTGGTGCTACAAAAATACAGTTAGAATGCAGGTAGAACATAGAACAATACAGCGCAGAACAGGCCCTTCGGCCCTCGATGTTGCGCTGACCTGTGAACTAATCTAAGTCCATCCCTCTAATTACAGGCCTGTCAGCCTAACTAGGAGCTGAGTGTTACTTCCTGAACGGGTACAAAATGAAGAGGGAGAGGAGAGAAAAAAAATAAGGACAGGCATTGTGCTTAGTTGCAAATAGTATAGCCTGTGAGAGAACTGGGTTCAAAATGCTCCCTTCATCTTCAACTATCTTTATTAAAATATTTAGCAATACAGAGGAAGCTAGATTATCTGAATTTCGGATTATCTGGACAAGATTGCAAGGTCCTGATGCTTGGCTAAACTGTGTTATACGACATTTAATTATCTGAACGTTCAATGATCAGAACAAAATACACCCCACCCGAGGCATTTGGATAATCGGGGTTCCTCTATATACCCAGATTTGTTCAAATATTCTTCCAAACGTGCCTTGAAGTTACCACATTGTTCATTGCCTGGTGCAGACTGCTTCAAATGGCCAGGAATTAGCAATTTTTGAGAAGATTTGTAGCTCAGATTGAGGTTCTGGATATAAGTTTGCTCGCTGAGCTGGAAGGTTTGTTTTCAGATGTGTCATCACCATACTCGGTAACATCATCAGTGAGCCTCCGGTGAAGCACTGGTGTTAGTGACCCGCTTTCTATTTACGGGTCTTGGTATTTTTTAAGGTGGGTGATATGATTTCCGGTTCTTTTTCTCAGAGATTGGTAACTGGGGCACGAATCGATGTGTTTATTGATGGAGTTCCGGTTAGAATGCCAGGCCTCTAGGAATTCTCGTGCGTGTCTCTGTTTAGTTCTGGAACACCAACCTGGCTACCAAAAGACATGACCCACTCTCACTAGTATCCTTACTTCCAGTCAAAGGAGGGCAAGACTTTGACTGGGACCACACATCCATCCTGGGGCAGCCTAAACAGAAACACGCACAGGAATTCCTAGAGGCCTGGCATTCTGACCGGAACTCCATCAATAAACACATCAATTTGGACCCCATTTACCAACCTCTGAGTAAAAGAACCAGAAATGATATCATCCACCTTAAGAAACCAAGACCCATAAATAGAAAGCGGGACATACCACCAGCACTTCACCGAAGGCTCACTGATGTTACCTAGTATGGTGACGAAACGTCTGAAAACAAACCTTCCAGCTCAGCGAGCAACCTACATCCATGGCTAGGGATACTTGCTTGGCTAAACTGTGTTATACGACATTTAATTATCTGAACGTTCAATGATCAGAACAAAATACACCCCACCCGAGGCATTTGGATAATCGGGGTTCCTCTATATACCCAGATTTGTTCAAATATTCTTCCAAACGTGCCTTGAAGTTACCACATTGTTCATTGCCTGGTACAGACTGCTTCAAATGGCCAGGAATTAGCAATTTTTGAGAAGATTTGTAGCTCAGGTTGAGGTTCTGGATGTAAGTTTGCTCTCTGAGCTGGAAGGTTTGTTTTCAGATGTTTCATCACCATACGAGGTAACATCATCAGTGAGCCTCCGGAGAAGCACTGGTGTTAGTGACCCGCTTTCTATTTACGGGTCTTGGTATTTTTTAAGGTGGGTGATATGATTTCAGGTTCTTTTTCTCAGAGATTGGTAACTGGGGCACGAATTGATGTGTTTATTGATGGAGTTCCGGTTAGAATGCCAGGCCTCTAGGAATTCTCGTGCGTGTCTCTGTTTAGTTCTGGAACACCAACTAGCCACCAAAAGACATGACCCACTCTCACTAGTATCCTTACTTCCAGTCAAAGGAGGGCACCACTTTGACTGGGACCACACATCCATCCTGGGACAGGCTAAACAGAAACACGCACAGGAATTCCTAGAGGCCTGATATTCTGACCGGAACTCCATCAATAAACACATCGATTTGGACCCCATTTACCAACCTCTGAGTAAAAGAACCGGAAATGACATCATCCACCTTAAGAAACCAAGACCCATAAATAGAAAGCGGGACATACCACCAGCACTTCACCGAAGGCTCACTGATGTTACCTAGTATAGTGACGAAACGTCTGAAAACAAACCTTCCAGCTCAGCGAGCAACCTACATCCATGGCTAGGGATATAAGGATCTAGGCTGTCATTCCAGTGCAGGTTGGAAGGAGTGCTGCACTGTCAGGGGTGCTGTCTCTTTGATGAAACACTGGGCCATCGCATTGTCTGCCCATGCAGGAGGATACAGTGGTATTGTTTCAACAGAATCAGGAGTGTGGTGCTGGAAAAGCACAGCAGGTCAGGCAGCATCCGAGGAGCAGGAGAGTCGACGTTTCGGGTGTAAACCAGTCAACAGGGATGTGGAGGGCGCTGGTGTGGGGCTTATACCCGAAATGTCGACTCTCCTGCTCTTCAGATGCTGCCTGACCTGCTGCGCTTTTCCAGCAACACATGTTTTGACTTTGATTCTCCAGCATCTGCCGTCCTCACTGTCCCTCATTGTTTCAAAGGAGACCAGGGAAGATATGGTGAATACTTATCTGTCAGAAAACAGACTGTCTACCCAGTATCACATGGATTGTTAGGGGAGCTTGCTTTTCATAGAGTGGTTTGCAGACTTTCCCTGGAGGCCACAATGAATGCTCTTCAAAAGCTGGCTGTGAAGGACTTGGTAGTGTATGGAGGTTATGATCGGCACTTTATCCTTCCACATTCCCCTAGACTCGATGCTGCACATTCACACCAACCCCTCGAGTCGAGATGGGACCTAGGGCATGACAGTGGTGTCACAGGTTGGAAAAGCGCGTCTGGGTTTTACATGGCTGCAGCCTGGCAGACCGCCAGTGAAGCTGATGCCGGAGATACCATGGGGAAGTAGGGCACCAACCGGATGTCCAGTTGCTTGTTGATGTTGTCATAGCGCTTGTTGAGCTTCTTGACCTCGAAGGCCTGTCGCTCGACATCGGGGCAGTGCTCCTGAAAGTTGTCGGTCAGCACGTTGCAGGTTCTCTTCACTTTGTTCAAGTCCTGGTCAGCCTCCTGAAGAATTGCTTTCTTGGATTTGAGCTCTGAGCGCATGGCCTGCGAGAAGGGAAGATACTGGATTACATACAGTTAAACAAAAAGCGAGACGCATTTTTCCGAGTTGTGACACCCGGCCCCGCTCCCTAGGCCCAACTCGACCCGGGGGCTTGGTGGGATTATACAGCATCACGTCTGAGGAAGCAGGAAGCTCAGTAATGATGTGTCTGCATTAGACTTGGAAGGGAGAGAACATTTCAGTGTTTGGACAATAAGGAGATTGGAAGTTTGAAACATTGATAAGTGGGAAGATGAAAATAGAAATTAAAATGTCAAGATGTGGGAAGACACCAGGGAAAACTGTGAAACAAGTGATGGATTCATAGCTAAGACAGACTGAGGGTTGTGACCCCGAGGGGAGTTGAGAGATGAAGGTTTGGAATTGCAAACTCTCAGGTAACAATAGCCACAGCGGAGCTCTGACTGAATTCTGGTCTCCCTCCTTTCGGAAGGATGTTGGTAAACTTGAAAGGATTCAGGAAAGATTTACAAGGATGTTGCCAGGGTTGGAGGATTTGAGCTACAGGGAGAGGATGAATAGGCTGGTGCTATTTTCCCTGGAGCATCAGAGGCTGAGGGGTGACCTTAGAGGCTTATAAAATCATGATGGGCATGGATAGGATAAATAGACAAAGTCTTTTCCCTGGGGTGGGGGAGTCCAGAACTAGAGGGCATAGGTTTAGGGTGAGAGGGGTAAGATACAAAAGGGACCCAAGGGGCAACTTTTTCACGCAGAGGGTCTTTTTCACGCAGAGGGTGGTACATGTATGGAATGAGTTGCCAGAGGATGTGGTGGAGGCTGGTATAATTACAGCATTTGGAAGGCATTTGGATGGGTATATGACTAGGAAGGGGTTTGGAGGGATACAGGTCAAGTGCTGGCTAATGGGAACAGATTAGGTTAGGATATCTGGTCGGCATGAATGGGTTGGACCGAGGGCTCTGTTTCAATGCCGTACATCTCTATGGCTCTGTGAGTTATAACAGGTGGACCTCTGTCCTCCATTCTAAAGCAGCCCTTACTGAGGGCATTGTTCAAACCTCAAAATGACTTCACAGAGGAGAAGAGTTTCGGAGGGACTGGTATAAGAAACAAAATACAGGGGCAGAACCTGTTAATGGAAACTGAAAACTGTAACATCGGGGTCAGGAACTGCACAATGTTGCACCTGGGATCGCAGTTAGCAAACATGCATTTGGCCTTTATTACCTTCCCAGGTGAGACAGGGATGGGAGAAGGGAGGGCAATAGTTAACAGACAACACAGCAACACTAAATACACAAGGTACAGTAGAGGTAAGAGACAGTAAGGACTACTGGAAATCAGTCAATAGATGTGAAGCTGGCACAGCACAGCAGGTCAGACAGCATCTGAGGAGCAGGAAAGTCAATGCTTTGGCCCGAAACGCTGACTTCCCTGCTCCTCGGATGCTCTCTGACCTGCTGTACTCTTCCAGCTTCACGTCTATTGACAGTAGAGCAAAGCGCTGCCTTTCAGTTTGAATTGAGTGATTGGTCACATCACAGGTGCCTCGGGAAGATTATAAAAAAAGACTACTTCCTGGTTTTTCACAGACCAGGTCTTCAGGGCTACGTGGTCTAAAAGCGTTGAGACTGTACTCACGTCAAGTTCCTGCTTCTTGCTATCCAGTCCCCAGATACTATCTGGGACAGTCTGGTCCTTGAGCAGTTTGTTCTCGTATTCTGACAAAGTGGTTCTGCCTTTCTGGAGGGTGTTCTCCAACTTGTTCGCAGCCTGTGCCCTGTGAGGATTCACAAGTTAGTGTGCCTGTAATTCACTGCACCGGGACAAAGGGTCACACAGAAAACGTAAGACCAGCATCAGGCACAGAGGGGAAAGAAACCCTAAGAGTGTAGCCGTGTATCTGGCTGAATTCACCAATCACATACTCCCAGCCGCATGGTTTCAATGGGATCACCGCAGCCACGTTCATACTCTGGTGTCCATGGAGAAGGAGCACACGGTTTCTACCAATTCCCTCGAGTTGTCCAGGGAGAGGTGGGCACCACCGCAAGTGGAGTGCTTTATTTCCCCCTCCAACTCTTTGGGCAGCACAGTGGCTCAGTGATTAGCACTGCTGCCTCACAGCACCAGGGTCCCAGGTTTGATTCCAGCCTCAGGAGTCTGTCTGTGTGGAGTTTGCACATTGTCTGCGTGGGTTTGCTCTGGTTTCCGCCCTCAGGTCAGGTGAATTGGCCGTGCTAAATTGCCCATAGTGTTCGGTACATTAGTCATAGGGAAATGGGTCTGGGTGGGTTACTCTTCGGAGGGCTGGTTGGACCGAAGGGCCTGTTTCCACACTGTAGGGAATCTAATGTAAACTCCATTTTGATTTAACCCCTTCCCTCCCCTTCACTGTTTGATCACGCAGCATTGCCCTCTGAGAAGGGCACTGCTTGTCACTAGCCACTCGGGTGTTCCCTTTCTTCCTGGTGGTGGGAATTGAATAAAGATTTGTACACCTTGTGTCTTTCACTGTGTCTCACACCTGCACACACACAACATGGGGGATGGGGTAAATATAAGCACTACTGCAGCTAGGCGAAAGTGTGGGGGGCAAGGAAGGAAAAACAGAAAAATATAACCAGAAGATTTTAGAGTCTCCTCAGTATAGGGGACTAAAAAAAAAGAAATTCAATGGGATCACACTGTTGAGGTGAGATAACATTAGGTGTTGTGACAAGGTATGGAACACATGGAAGGCAATGGACTAATGGTATTATCAGTACGATCTTAATTCTGAAAGACCCAGGTAACGTTTTGGGGACCAATGTTCAAATCCTGCCATGGCAGATGGTAGAATTTGAATTCAACACATTAAAAAAAATCCGGAATTAAGAACCTGAGATGATAGGATAAGGGGCAACAAATTTAAAACAGAGTTGAACAGAAACTACTTCTCCCAAAGGGCTGCGAATCTGTGGAATTCACCACCCCAAAGTGCAACGGATGACGGGGCAGTGAGTACGTTTAGGGAGGAGTTAGATGAAATTTTAATTGGTAATGAGTTGAAGGGTTATGGGGATGAGGAGAATATCAACCATGCTTGAACAGCAGACCAGATAGGTTGAATGGCCTAATTCTGCTTCTATATCTTATGAACCCAATGATGACCAAGAATCTGTTGCTGATTGTTGGAAAAACCCATTTGGCGCCCTTTAAGGTAGGAAACTGCCATCCTTACCTGGTCTAGCCTACGTGACTCCAGACCCACAGCAATGTGGTTGACTATTTACTGCCCTCTGGGCAAATAGGGTTGGGCAATAAATGCTGGGCTAGCTAGTGATGTCCTAATCCCATTAATGGAGGTGCAGTGTTGTCCTATGACAGAAAGCTGAGCAAGTTATGTTTGCAGTCTCTGGAGTTTACAAGAATGAGAGAGGATTTCATTGAAATATTCAAGGTTCTGAAGGGGCTTGGCAAAGTAGATGTGGAGAGGTGGGTCCACGAGGGAACTTCAAATACAGGGCACGGTCTTGGAGGAGAAGTATGGTCATTGAAGGTGAGGAGACACCACTTCTCTTTGAGGGCTGTGAATCTTTGGAGATCTCTATCCCAGATAGCTGTGGACACTCCATCGTTGAAGGCTGGGGTAGGCAGACACTTAGTCTTTCAGGGAATCAAGGGAGCAGGCACAGTGGCTCAGTGGTTAGCACTGCTGCCTCACAACGCCAGGGACCTGAGTTTGATTCCAGCCTCAAGTGACTGTCTGAGTGGAGTTTGCACATTCTCCCCGTGTCTGCGTGGGTTTCCTCCAAAAATGTGCGGTTAGGTGAATTGGACATGCTCAATTGCTCATGGTGTTCAGGTTAGGTGCATAATGCAGGGGAATGGGTCTGGGTGTGAACTTGTTGGGCAAAATGGCCAGTTTCCACACTGTAGGGATTCTAAGAACAGAAAGGGAATGTGGAGTAGGTTGGATAGGCCACATTCTCTTCTCGTGCTCCTGTTTCCTGACCAAGACTGCCACCTGTCATCCTCCTAAGATACAAGGATGAGATCTGGGGACTGAGGTGAATTACAACATCGCTTCACACATGAGGAGCTGCACCTATTAAACCGAATGCAGAGAAACTTCAGGCAGTCTGGAACACAATGTGCTGGGAGCGTAGAAAGGTTGGGAGATATTTTGTGGTTTTGTTTCTTCCTTGCCTTCAACGGGAAAGGAAATCGGGTGGTTTTGGGTGAATCACAGTTACCAGTTCTCCACTGAATCACACATCAGGCTACTGCCTTCAATATTAATACAGGTATCCCCCGCTATCCGGGAAGTAAGAGTGTTCCTGTGGAACCTTTCATAAGTCAAAATGGCATAAAACGATGAGGCATTAATTTATATGGGAAAAGTTTCGCCTTTTCTCGTAAAAGTGAAAATCCTCTTCGGATTTCTTTCGGTTAGTGAAAACAGGTATTAATGTAGTCTTTCATAAAAGCAAAGTGGCGTACTGCAAACGTTCAAAAAGCAGGGTATGCCTGTACAGGATAACAAACATACAAATATAACATATTACCACGTAAAGCTGATGTTACTTACTTCTCTTCAGAGCAGTTGAGCAGGAGGCTGACCTGGTCAAACTTGTTGTTAGTGTCATCCAGTTTGGTGCGAAGCTGAGGAGCACCAGCCACCTGGGGATACTGGGACAGAAATCCCTGACACTCCCTTTCTTTGGACATCTTTGCTATTTCAATCTGGCCAATTGAACCACTGATGTTCTGGACAGAAAAAAATATAGATACAGCAGGTTCAATATTATTCATATATCAGGTGTATTCATGCCTTTAAAGTGACCCACTCCTTCCAAACCTGAAACTCTAAAATCCTTTTCACAGGGAGGGAAGCTAGGCCCGGTTAATCTTGGTTTACTGATGACTAAAGGTCAAGAGTTTGGGAAGATAGTGCTATGAGCTGAATGTCCATTCAGCAGTGAACGAGAGTGAAGAGAGAGAGAGAGAGAGGCTTCCAAAACGTCATGTCTCACATTTATCAAGACAAGTGCAAGAATAGGGAATTTCAATTGATCAAAAAGTGTGCCCACTGGTTGACAATTTGACTCTAAGTGGTCAAGGAGAAACTAACAGGGAACTCCAGGCTTCCCAAGCCTCCAGATCATCCAAAACAGGAGCAAGGCTTGAGCATATTCCTTTCGTTTGCAGAGAACGAGCCCCTGTGTACAAGTGTGCGTCATCTCCAGCGGGAGTAAATGGGTCACATTACAAATTCAAATGATTGCCTTAGATCAGAGCTCCACCATCAGACCATGAAGCAAACGAACATTTCAATTCACAATGAGTGTAGGTCATTTGGCCATTCAAACCTAGTCCAACTCTAAATAAGATTGTGGCTGATCAGATCTCAACTCCACAGTTCTGATAACCTTTCATCCTCTTGCTTAACAAGAATCTAACATCCTTTGCCTTGAAAACATTCAGTGATTCTGCCTCCACTGGCCTTTTGAGGAAGGAAGTTTCCAATATGTCCCTCAGAGAGAAAAACAAATTGTCCTTATACTGCTTTAAATGGATGATCCCTTATTTCTAACAATGTCCCCTGGTTCTAGAGTCTCTGCTAAGGGAAACATCCCTTCCACATTCACCCTGCAAAGTCCCCTCGGATTCAAATCATCTCCTACTCTTTGAAACTCTAAGAGGTACAAACTTCCCTTTCTGGCCCTTCCACATTAATACCTGGAATAGATAGACTGTCCAGTGCTATACACCTTCTCCAAACTGTACCCAATATGTCCATGCTTCCTTAATTACCGAGTTCAGGAGGTGGTCCCATCAATGCCCTGTATAATAAAAGTATAATCTCCCTACCTTTATATTCAAAGAGGTGAACTTGAATAGAACCTGGTCAAAGTTTCCTCACTACTGAAATTTACCATCATGGCAAACAGGATAACATTCAAACTTTCAACAATATCACCAGACACCAGGCCATAGCAAAGCATTACCAGATTTATAAACCAGTTAAATGCAATTAGATTTGATACTTGCGTAATAAAAGTTTTATCTTCATAGTTGGAGTTTGAATGCAGTTGGCAAGTGAAGGATCATCATTTTTATACTGAATCCTTCAGTGGCTCAGTGGTTAGCACTGCTGTCTCACCGTGCCAGGGACCTCAGTTCAATTCAAGCCTCAGCCTCAGGCAACTGTCTGTGTGGAGTTTGCACATTCTCCCCGTATCTGTGTGGGTTTCCTGCGGGTGCTCCTGTTTCCTCCCACAGTCTAAAGATGTGCAGATTAGGTGAATTGGCCATGCTAACTTGCTCATTGTCTTCAGGGATGTGTAGGTTAGGTGCATTAGTCAGGAGTAAATATAGAGTAATAGGGTAGGAGAATGGGTCTGGGCGGGTTACTTTTGGATGGTCGGTGTGAACTTGTTGGATTGAAAGGTCTGTTTCCACACTGTCAGGATTCTATGACTCTATGATCCTCATCCTGCCCAAGTTTCAGAATTATTATTAGTTTCAGCGGCTGGACACTGAAAGCTATGACACTCACAACCCTATCCAACCCTGAGTATTCAAGGTGTCCTGTCAAAAGGATCATTGACTTCCACCCAGGCTCCAACATTTCAACAGAACAAGTAATTAATGTGAATCAGCTTTGGCTCAGTCTATTCTGTGAGTCAGAATATTCAGGGTTCATGATGAAACAGAGGATTCGACAATGGTAAATGGATAATGTTACACTGCCTGAAGGTGATGTCTCTTGATGGATAGGTCTACTCTCCTAGGTGAGTGAATAAGGTCATATTGCACTGTTTAAGTGTTCCTCGTGGCCTAGTCAACAGTTAATATCCCTCAACAAACACCAGCAAAACAGATCATCTTGTGAATTACCTCAATTCCACTTGTACAAATTGGCTATTGGATTTCCGACAATACTACACTGTGAAGTAGGTGTTAGCATAGAGTCATAGAGATGTACAACATGGAAACAGACCCTTCGGTCCAACTCGTCCATGTCAACCAGATTCCTAACCTAATCTAGTCCTATTTGCCAGCACTTGGCCCATATCCCTCTGAACCCTTCCTATTGATATACCCATCTAGATACAATTACAGCATTTAAAAGGTATCAGCTTTCACCACTTCCTCTGGCAGCTCATTCCATACACGTACCACCCTCTGTGAGAAAAAGTTGCCCCTTAGGCTTCTTTTAAATCTTTCCCCTCTCACTCTAAACCTATGCCCTCTAGTTCTGGACTCCCCCACACCAAGGAAAAGACCTTGTCTATTTACCCTATCCATGCCCCTCCTAATCTTATAAAGAAACATGCTTCTTTATTCTTTGATGGGATGTGCTTGTCACTGGCACGGCCAACTTTTGTTACCCATCAACACTTGCCCTTGCGCTGAGTGGCTTGCTGGGTCATTTCAGAGGGCAGTTAAGAGTCAAACACGTTACTATGGGTTTGGAGTCACGTGTCAGCCAGCCCAGGTAAGGATGGCTGAGTTCATTCGCCTAAAAGGCATTAGTGAGCCAGATAGGTTTTTATGACAATGATGGTAATTGGAGCAGTTGTTTAATTACAACTCCATTAACTGAATTCAAGTTTCACCAACTGCCCTCATGAATTCGAACCCATTTTCCCAGAACATTACCCCATACCCTAAAGGTTACCAGTCAACTGATCATGCCACTGCATCATTGCTCGCCTAAGACTGTGTCCCATGCTATATAAATGCAATCACTTCACTTATATTTAATTCCAGCAACGGAGGTTACCTTTAGGTCCTGGATACGGTCCTTGCTGTCCTGGATGGGCTTCTTCTGTTCCAGTGGTGGGCGGGTACAGGACTGGATTGCCTTCTCCTGTTTGGCTACATCATTCTGAATCTTATCCAAGTCCGACAGCAGTTTCAGACATTGCTGGTCCTGGGTATCTGACCATGCATATTGAAACACAGTTAGAACCTTAACATTACAGATTCATGCTAACACCCTGTTACTTTGCCACTGTGAGGTAACCATATCAACCAACTCATCTGGAATGATTATACCCTCACCCCTTTTGGCTGGTGGCTGTTCTTTGGCAATTTTGCTCATTAACAAATTTCTTCTCATTAATCTCATCCATTATAATTTCACTCTCTCTTTGACCTTAACCACAAAATTTGCAACAAATCATTATAACTGGGAGGTATTCAACAATTTCACAGGAGAGGAAGGAGTCTTGTTGCGTATATCCTACGGACATTTAATCTTATCCATCAATTCACATCATCCTAATTCCAAAGCTTGCACAGTTACTAAGTGCTGAGAATGTGTTGCTGGAAAAGCGCAGCAGGTCAGGCAGCATCCAAGGAGCAGGAGAATCGACGTTTCGGGCATAAGCCCTTCTTCAGGAATGAGGAAAGTGTGTCCAGCAGGCTGAAGGGATTATGCCCGAAACGTCGATTCTCCTGCTCCTTGGATGCTGCCTGACCTGCTGCGCTTTTCCAGCAACACATTTTCAGCTCTGATCTCCAGCATCTGCAGTCCTCATTTTCTCCCCACAGTTACTAAATGCTGTGGTACAGAAATTGGGTTCTACATCACTTCACAATCACTTTTTATTTTAGCGTGCGTGTTTTTTGCACACAATGGGTTTGGGTTCAAGACAGATTAGTGGAGGACAAGACGAAGTCAAGACCTGCCTCTGGATTTGGACTGTGTTATAACACTGTTTGATACAGCTTAGTGCTAAATACTGGCACAGTGGCTCAGTGGTTAGCACTGCTGCCTCATAGTGCCAGGGACCTGGATTCGATTCCACCCTTGGATGACTGTCTGTGTGGAGTTTGCACATTCTCTGCGTGGGTTTCCTCCGGGTACTCTGGTTTCCTCCCACAGTCCAAAAATGTGCACTTTAGGTGAATTGGCCAGGTTAAATTGCCTACAGTGTCCAGGGATGTGTAGTTTATGGGATATGCCAGGTTACTAGGATAGCGGGAGGGGGGGGGTCTGGGTGGAATCTCTTTGGAGAGGTCGGTGTGGACTTGGTGGGCCAAATGGCTTGCCTCCATGCTGTAAGGATTCTGGGATACTACAGGATAAACATAAGTCGTCTTGTTGTTACATTATTGAAAGGCTATTCCATGTCATCTATCACTCTGCGCTGGTCAGACTATTACACTGCACTTATATCTCTCCTCTTCCACCTCATGTGCCCCTGGGCAGTTCATGCATATTCTCTTGTGGATCCGATGAACTCCACCCACACTGTGCTACTTATGCCTAATGGAGTGCAGCTCAGTGAAATCATCATTGGATTGCTCCAAGGTTCCTTAAAGCCCTTACACGACAGTTTTTATGAGGCTAAAAGATGAACATCCAAAGAGACAGCGGAATTATTTTTACAGTATGTTTAGCATTGACTAAAATGGGTAGTTACATTATTCCTATTCATACACTTCCCGACAGCAGAGAGATTCGGCCAATGCAGGTTTTGTATTCATCTTGGAATTTGCACCGAATGAAAACGATTCCCTCTAAAAGCCTATTATTTTGTAAAAGTGACTCTCAAATTTAACAAAATGCATGTCACTAATTTGCAAAAGACCCAACAACGTGCATGAAGATGATGTTCTGACTTTAGCCAAGATGACGAGTGAATTTATCCAATCACATTGAAAGCTTTGCTCCCTCATCTAGTAAATCATTCACAACACAAGTCATAATTTAACCAGGAGGAGCAGAATCTCCCAGCTCACAATATCTTACAAGAATTCTACGCTCAACTGGGTTTAAATAAATTCCACTTTCATCTACCAACCAATTTCACCACAAGCCAATGATTTCAAATTACAAGCAAAAGGTCACTATATATGCAGTTAGAGACTAATGGCTACACACACATGAGCCAGTTAAAAGACCACAAACCACTGATTACATAGATAGTCAAGCATTTATGAAGCTGTTAATCATAATGTCTCTCCAATTAAATATTGGGAAGATCAAAGCCATTGATCAGAGCGGCCGTCACAAAGACTATCTCTGTATCACTCAACCTAACCCCTTCTCCAGTGCCTGTCTCAGGGCGAGCAATATAGCATCCTGTTTGACCCTGACTGAGCTTATGGCTCCCTCTGCCCCCATTTCCCCTTTGTCATAGAGACTCCCGCTTTCCATCTCCATGACACTACTCATCTCTGCTCCTGCCTCACTCCTGTCTGCCATCAAATCTCTCACACATCCTTTTTTTCACCACCCGATTACACGGCTCCAAAGCCGTTCCTTCTAATACCTTCCATTCTGACCTCATGCAGACCCTTCCATACCGGCCTCATCCAGGGCCCTTCCACACCGGCCTCATACTGGCCTCATCCAGGGCCCTTCCACACCGGCCTCATCCAGGGCCCTTCCACACTGACCTCATCCAGGGCCCTTCCACACTGACCTCATCCAGGGCCCTTCCACACCGGCCTCATCCAGGGCCCTTCCACACTGACCTCATACCGGCCTCATCCAGGGCCCTTCCATACCGGCCTCATCCAGGAGCCTGCAGCCCATACCCTATCTCACAGTATTACCACTTGGCCATCATCCTTGCATTCCATGATCTACGTTCATTCCTGCTTTGTGAATCTCTCGATTGTTGAGCCGAACTTTAAAACCTCCTGCTCGAATCACTCTGTACTCCTACCCTTGATTGTCTTCTTAACTTCCAGAAGAGAGAGGACCAGAGGTAGAATGTTCAGCCCCTCGAGTCTGTTCTGTCATTCAACAGGATCACGGCTGATCTGATATTCCTCATGTCCACATTCCTGCATTTGCCCTATCACCCTTGACTCCTTGACTGACCCGTGGACTGTCCAACAATGTTCTCTTCTGTATCCACTACTCCATTCTCCTCACTATTGTCAGTGACCCTAAGACCTGGTGTTTCCTCCATAACCTTTTCCATTTCTGTATCCTCCTTAAAGGCTCTCCTTACATTCAAATTCTCCTACCAGGCTTGAGCCACCCAGCCCAATATCCTGACCTCTCTATCTTTGGTTTGCTAGCAATGTTTGTTTGATTACACTCCCAGGAAGCACCTGGAGACAGATTCTGGCTATAAAGTTTCTATAGAATTGAAAGCTGCTGACATTAACATCAATTACATTCACCTGTACCTGGGTTTTTGTTTTAGCCGCTGTTTCCCTATTATTTACTATCTGTGCTACTTAACTCTGTGATCTGCCTGTATTGCTCGCAAGGCAAAGCTTTTCACTGAGCCTTGGTACACGGGACAATAAATTCAATTCAATTCAATTAACAGTACAACAGTCAAAACCCACACTGTGTATAGTCCAATGGTGCGATATAAAAATATTACATACTTGATACTGGAACTTGGGGAGTCTTCACCACTGTGAAAAATAAACAAAATCCACTGAATATGTGCCATCTGTAAGAAAGGATCTGCACAATAAACTAATTATATCTTAAGTTGTATCAGGAACCAGCAAATAAAGGGAGTTGGGGGTCTTGGTAAATAATTCACAGGAAGTTGACATGCAGGTACAGCTAACAATTAGGAAGGCAATCCGAACATTTTAGACTTCATTGTGAGGGGTCCTTAATGCAACAGTACAGAAAATGTACAGCCATTTTTCAGTGTTTTACTAAGATCACACTTGAGTACAATGTCCTGCTTTGTGGTCTCATTGCCAAAGAAGGTTTCCGTTCCATGGCAGAGGTTTCATTACCCTGATCCCGGGGGGTGAGAGGGTTGGCCCAAGAGGAGCGAATGGCAAGGATGTGCCTTCCTTTAACCTCGTTGTTGGGGAGATGTGGGTGTTGCTGGCTGGGGCAGGCCACCATTTGTCTCCCAGCTCAAATTGCCTTTGAGAAGGTGGTGGTAAATCACCTCCTTGAAGCGCTGTAGGGCTAGTGGTGCATATAGACCAATGGTGCCACTAGAAAGGGATTCTCCAGGATTTGGAACAGTAACAGATAATCTCAGTGAGACGTGTATAGGGTAGATGCTGAGATGCAGTTTCTCCTGACTGCAGTCTATATCCAGGAGGGAGAAAGTCAGGAGGAAACCTCAGCCACTTAGACCTGAAATGATGAGAAATACTTCACTCAGAGCCTTATTATGCTATGGAATTCTCTTGCCAAGAGACTTTGGTGTTCAGTCGATGAATATAATCATGATGGATGTTGGGTGCTAAGGGAGTCAGGGATAGAAGGATTGGGCAAGAAAGTGGAGTTTAGGTAGAACTGTGATCTGTCGGATCTGGATCAGGCTGAGGGGACATATCGCGTATGCCTGTTCCTAGATGTTATGTTCTTGCATGCTTGAGAAAACACCGACACTCACCAGACATGCAACTTAGCATTGTAGCGACTCTATAATTTGATGTGATAATGGTGAATTTCCAAAGCATTCTGTCAAACCATGGGTAGTGCCTGCGCCTCAGTGTGAGGTGAAGGATTCAACGCAGTAGGAAAGATTGGAAATTGCACTGCAGGGAAATTAGCATTCAAGACAGAAAGACAGGCTAATCTTCAACTAAAATCTAACACACATTCTTTATTGCAGAATTCCAACTCTCACTATTTCTTCTGAAACGTTCTGCTATTCTATTCCAGTCAGTGTTAATCCTGGCTAGATCCTAATACTGTTACCTATCATATAATGGTGGACACTCTCCCTTATGGTATTAAGGAGCTCTACATAGCACCCACCTTTAACCAGGGCTAACTGTGAGGTTAGAATTCCCACTGCCTCCCACCCCTACTGAATCCAAATGGAATTCCAATCCTTATCCTCAAAATAGTTCCGCTAAGCCTTTTCCAAATAAAGGAGGGAAAGGCTTTTCTTTTTCCAGAAGGAAAACAGAAGAATATCAGAAGGAAAATTGTGATGCGTCAAATTCAGTTGACACAAACCCCCTGATGTTTGGAAGGTGCGAACTGCTCCTGCCGACAGGATTGAAAACCTAGTGGGCCAATGGCAGAGTTCCACATGGGTAACTCTGAATTAGTCGCATGTGTTGGAGCTTGTTGCCTGTACCGAGTGGGCCATAACTGTACGAGACTCCCAGAACATGAAGGAGGAGGATGATGGTGACCAGGCCCACGACCAGGTTCTTTACACGGTGCCTGTGGAGAGCAGGCATGGAAATTCTAGCAGAGTGTGTGTGTGT
>NC_057730.1:50148294-50190418 GCF_004010195.1 Chiloscyllium plagiosum | reverse complement strand
AGAGTGACAGTGAGAGTGAGAGAGAGAACATTCGGAGGGAACACACAGATTTGGAAAGACAAACCTCGTGTGAGGGGAGAGATGACTCTGAGTAAGATGGACTTTACTACACAACTAACCGGAGACTGAGAAAACTAAATCCACAGGGAAACATCGTTGAATTATCTTTGAGAGTAACTTCACCTTGCTGTCATTGCATTCAAACACAAACCTGGTTTGTTCACTTGTTTAATCTCGTTGTAACGTTTCTGCAGCACGTTCTTAGCACTGCCACTCTTCTGCTTGACACTATTGTATTGGTTGGTAATGCTGGGTGGGGAAAATACAACACACACAAGAATGTGAACCACCAAAACACGCAGTTCAGGAAACTGCTCCATTTAAACAATGTATATACCAACACGTTACCGTACGGTTTAATAGAAGATAAACTTAATCAGTAAATACAGATTGATCCACCAAGTAAACTTGATTAATTAATCTTGAGACTAACTGTTTTGGACCTTGGAGTTTTTTTCTAAAGCATCTTCCTTCCTTTTTGGTTAGTTTCCCATGAGGCGCTACCTCAGAGCTATGTGCTGCACCTGAATGTGGGGCAGATGGCCAACCCAGCTGAGATCGCCACCTTGCGGCTCATGTCAGCACCATCCTCATTCAGCACTGGCTAGCACCCACTGTAGTGATGTGATGGGTTAGGTTATGCTCCATAAACACGGCATGCTTCCCCTATTCATCATCCTCCCCTTCTGAACAGTCACATCGGATTTGAAATGTTAATGCTATTTCTCTCTCCTCAGATGATGCCCTACCTGCTGAGTTTCTCCAGCATTCCGTGTGTCTGTATTCATTCTCAGAGAATCCCGACAGTGTGGAAACAAGCCTTTCAGCCCAACATGTCCACACTGACCCTCCAAAGGATAACCCACCCAAACCCATTCCCCTACCCCTACCTTATTACTCTACATTTACCCCTGATTAATGCACCTAACCTACACATCCCTGAACACTATGGGCAATTTAGCATGGCCAATTCATCCTAACCCGCACATCTTTGGACTGCGGAGGAAACCGGAGCACCCGGAGGAAACCCATGCAGACACGGGGAGAACATGCACACTCCACATAGTCAGTTGCCCGAGGCTGGAATCGAACTCGGGTCCCTGGCGCTATGAGGCAGCAGTGCTAAACACTGAGCGACACCAATGGTGGTGGCGACCCATGGTTTGGGAATTTCTGTTTCACACCTTCCCTGGGAAGCTAGCCTTCACTAGACAAAACTGCTAATATTCATACATATGTAGAAGATAAAGGGGGAGTTAGGTTCTGTTTCCAAGGGTTTGTAAGGTACAAGCTAAGAGGGTGGCTTTCGGACTTACTCATCTCCAATTGCTATGGCTTCAGGGTCAGTCGGAGGGATTATAAAACAAACAGCAGGTGCCTTCTGTTTCTGGCCAGCTGTATCAGACACTTCCCAGTGAGTTCCATTGAGGTTCTTATTCAGCGTATACCTCTCTCCACGCTGGATACGTGCCTGCAAAATCAGGAAAGTAAAACACCTGCTAACAACTTCCCAGGCCGATTTAAGGCAAGCTACCTGCTCGATAACTGCATGGAATTCGCAAGGCAATACTCTGGTAAAACTGTCACCAAAAGAAAAACATGAATCCTTAAATCTGTGGTTCTGAAATGCAGTTTAAAAAAATAAGAATGGAATGATGATACCAATCTCACATGATCGCATTGAACGGCTTGAGGGGCTGAATGGTCTCCTCCTGTTCCTAAAAATGCCTGAGGCTAAAGCAAAGTCTCTCTCTCTCTCTGGTGGCAATCCTGCCTTTTGGAACTCGACTCGTCTCAGAAACAGACTGAATTTCTCGTCTTCCCACACCATGCCTAGCATTGTGCCCACCACCACTACACCCCCACGCCGCGGGTGCCATTAGTGGCAACTTCCTGATTGGCCACGGATGTCAAACCCGAGCCACCATTCAGAGAGGGCACACTCGGCACCAACAGAAACAGGCGTAACTTTGGGAACCGTTTCCAAAGCAAAGTGCTCCTGTTACACATATCACACCCTGACAGCTGGCAGACTGCAATATTCAACCCCACGGCCTAACAGACAGGATAAACGAGTCAGACCAAACCCATCCACTTCTTCAGGAGGCTGACAACATTCGGCATGTCCACAATGACGCGTACCGATTTTTATAGATGCACCACAGAAAGCATCCTATCCGGATGCCTCACACCTTGGCATGGCAACTGCTCTGACTAAGAAATTGCAGAGAGTTGGGAACACAGCCCAGTGATGGGGTCGCATGTCGGCCAGCAGATTTCCCTTCACTAAAGAGCATTAGCGATCTAATTGGTCGTATCATTGCCATTAGTCTAGCATTTCATTCCAGACTTCACTGAATGCAATTGTCACCATTTGGTAGGGGGAGGGGAGTGGGATTTGAACCATATCCTCAGTGACCGTCACTTCGAGCCCCGCCTACCATCACCCTTTCTCGGCAACAAGTGTCAGAGGGAGGTTCTTACTTCTTCTGCTTCAAAGTCACAAAGAGCCTCGACTGGGACGGGCTTCGGAGGGTTGGCGCGCCGATACTTCAGAGGCAGCACCTGATGGCTACGTTTCTTCAGGGTTTTCACCGCATCATCGTACTTGTCCAGCGCTCGGTCCTGGTCCTGTAGTGGGAGAGGCAGCAACCATCATTAGCATTGATCATGCCTTTGGCTCTCTTCAATAACACTATCCTTGAGCATTGCTGTGAGTGACTTTGGCTGCCCATGATCACAGCCCCAAGGGACACTGGTTACATATTAGATTAGATTCCCTACAGTGTGGAAACAGGCCCTTCGGCCCAACAAGTCCACACTGACCCTCCGAAGAGTAACCCATCCAGTCCCATTCTGACTAATGCACCTAACACTATGGGCAATTTAGCATGGCCAACTCACCTAACCTGCACCATCTTTGGACTGTGGGAGGAAAGGGGAACACCCGGAGGAAACCCATGCAGACATGGCGAGAATGTCACCCAAGGCTGGAATCGAACCTGGGACCCTGGTGCTGTGAGGCAGCAGTGCTAACCACTGAGCCACCGTGCCACCCGTATCCACAAACAGTAACTAGTGAGCTACAAACTTGTAGTTGATCAACACACCGCACGCCTCAATGCCGAGGAATAATTTTGATGATTTTAAGAGATTTCCTACACTTCATGTTTTCTGAGATAAACTGGTTCAATGAAACAACAAGGGGGTAAGCTTCAATTGTGAAAACCTGGCCCATGAAACTTGGGGCTGGGAGACTGAATTATCCAACAGACCTGACACCTCAAGTCTCTCGCACCTCTGCTGGGACCTCAGACTCTCAATGTTAGACACAGGCTGCACAGGTTGAATCAATCTCCCATAGATCAGTTACAAGTTTAACCAGGGAGGTAAAGAAAAGCTAAAAATCTTATTGCCCCAAATTTCTCTCCAGCAGGCAGCGTTACACAAAACAAAGTGAACTGCAGTTTTTTTTGTTGACTATGCATTGCGAGGTGCCACCCTCACCGTCAGTGAGAATTGCCTTTGCTCATTCTTGCAATGCTGAAGCTCAAATAATGGGCAGACTCTTGACATCTGCTTTGAGTTAATTACCGGTACCTGTTGTCCTGAGGGCAAAGGGTGATGACACCGTAGCGATGCAGGAGATTTATAAAATCATGAGGGGTAGAGTTAAGGTGAATGGCACATGTCTATTCCCTTAGGGTAAGGGATTTCAAGATGAGGGGGCATATTGTTAAGATGAGAGGAGAAAGATTTTAAAAAAAGACGAGGGAGCAACTTTATTTTTAAAACAGAGGGTTTGTGTGTGGAATGAACTTGCAGAGGAAGTGATGGTTGCGGGTACAGTTATAACGTTTAAAAGACATTTAGGTAAGTACATGAATAAAAAATATTTGGAGGGATATGGGTCAGAAGCAGGTCTGTTTAGTTTGGGACTATGTTCAGCATGGACTGGTTGGACTGAAGGGTCTGTATCTGTGCTGTACGTCTCTATGACTGCCACTGAACAACTGAAGTTTAGCAGTCACTCAATAGTCAAAAAGGATCATGTATAACAGTTTCACCTTGACCCTGGAGGTCAGCGTGGCCGATCGATTTTATATTGCCCTTTCTCAGGCACAGAGACTTTGCAACGGATGCAGTTGGTTTGACTTACTTCAAGGTCGCGGAGCAGAGTCTGAAGCTGGAATTCATCCTTGAATTCTGGGTTGTATTTCTGATCCAGGTCAGTGTCAACTTTCTTGAGAAGGTCCTGCATGTCCTTCGCATCTTTATAAAACTAAGTGATTGAAATAGAAAAGAGGTAAAGGTGTCATTCCAGGACGTGGATTCAGACAGGAAGGCTTCACCATTTTCTTAAGAAGTTTGAGGCATTCTTGGTCAGGAAGGGAATCAAGGGTTATGAGGAAAAAGCAGGAAAGTTATTCATTCACAGGAGTGAGGGTGTCTCCGACTACACCAGAATTTATTGCCCATCCCGAATTGCCCAGAGGGCAGTTCAGAGTCAACTACCTTGTGGTATCTGGAAAAGTGCAGCAGGTCCATCTTTCAGCTCGGATCTCCAGCATGTACAGTCCTCACTTTCTCCTACCTTGTGGTATCACAAAGTAACACTGAGCGATCGGATCAGCAATGATCAACCACTGAATGCCAGAGCAGACTCAATGGGCTGAATGGTCTCATCAGTGGACAGAAAAGAGGCTTCTGGATCAGTGGTGCTGGAAGAGCACAGCAGTTCAGGCAGCATCCGAGGAGCGTCGAAATCGACGTTTCGGGCAAAAGCCCCTTTATTCCTGATGAAGGGCTTTTGCCCGAAACGTTGCTTTTCCTGGTCCTCGGATGCTGCCTGAACTGCTGTGCTCTTCCAGCACCACTGATCCAGAATCTGGTTTCCAGCATCTGCAGTCATTGTTTTTACCTAGAAAAGAGGCTTCTGTCAACTTACTGCTGGCCATCCAATGTTGCCATTCGTGGAGATGGGTTGCCGCTTTTAGAACTGAAGATGGAAATTCCTCTTCCCCTTCAACTAACGGTAGCACGGGGGAGGAGCACAACTTTACAGTGGCTGGAAATCAGGTATATCTTCCTCTCCAGGAATTAAAACAGCCCTAAGAAGAGCAATACTAACAGGCTGCAGCTATCTGATACTCATATGGGTAACCGATTGTATTAAAACAGAGAATGATGGAGAAACACAGCAGGCAACACCTATGGAAAGAAATAGAGTGAAGGTTTCGAGCCCATTGACCTTTTATTCCATCTGACGAAGAAGGAGTCACTGAACTTTAAAACTTAACTGTTTTTGTCTACAGATGCTGCCAGACGAAGTTTCTCCAGCACTCACTTGTTGTTTCAGATTCCCAGCATCCATTGTTATCTGTCTCTATTTCACCTATTGTCTTATTCAGGTCATTGACATGAAATACTAACTCTGTACCTCTCCTACTGCTCCAGTATGTTCGGTTTATATTGTAGATTTCGAACATCTGCAGTAGTTTGCTTCCGTATTGTACGGCTTTTGTTTTGCAATTGTTTCTTTACTAGGCTATTGTGCCAACCTATAAAAACTGATCTGAAGTGGAATCAAAGGGAGTGAAACTGGCAGCTTTAAAACAATATTGAACAAACAAAAGAGGACAATTGCTTTCCTATCGTCAAGACCTGGTTCGGTTTTTCAGTTCAGTTCTTTAATCAGACACCATAGCAATTGTAATTTGGAAAGGTGCCAAGGTACAATGAAACCGTAGCAACAGGAGAGCTTTGTGTTTAGTCATTGTACTAACTGCTGACCCAGAATTAATGGACAGTGTCTTTGATTTATCAAAGTAGATGGAGGCTGCTTGGTGCAGTGTCTTATACCTCAGGCTCCCAAGATGGAAGCCAATCCAGGTCCATGACATGCAAGACTCCTCTTTGTAATTGGCAGAACAATCCTAATTTACGTTTCTGTGGCTTTCTCAGCCTTAAAGGATATAGGTTCACGTGCAAAGTCACACAACATGGTATGCAAATTATACCCGCACACCAACAAAATAAGATACTCCAAATACCTTTATCTCCTATGAATGCCCATAGCAAAATGCAAACAACTGACCTCTGGGTCACTTTATCTGCCAACGAGGTTAAAATCATCAGAAGGGAAACTGGTAACTATAAAGCGGCACATTCGTTTATTTAAATTCAATCCTGGAGTTTGGGCATCACTGGATTTATTTATTTGGCTAGCACTTGTTGTTAAGAATTTAACTTTGCAAAACTGCCGTGGAACAGGAATGATTCCATTAGGCTGGACGATAGCAAATTTAATTCTTTGATTTAAAAAGGGAACAATCACAAAAGTAAGAAACTAAAGGCAAATTAGTTTATTATCTGTCACAGGGAAAATGTTAGAAGTTATAGCAGGGCACTTAGAGACGTTCAAGGTAATCAGGCAGCATCAACATGGTTTTGTGAAACAGAAATCATGTTTTACCAATCTGTTGGAGGTCTTTGAAGTGGTAACACGTGCTATGGATAAAGGGGAACCAGTGAATGTAGATTTCTAGGCTGCATTTGATAAGGTGCCACAAAAGCCACTGCGGAAAATAAAAGATCATGGTGTAGGGGCAACATATTGGCATGGATGGATGATCGACTGGCTAACAGAAGCAGAGTAGACGTGAATGGGTCTTTTCATTTTGGCAAGATGTAAGCAGTGATTTGCCACAAGGATCTCAATGGTTTACAGTGGAGATAAATGACTTAGATGGAAGTCATTCATGTGTTTGGTCGGAAAGTAAGTTGTGAAGAGGACACAGGCCAGGTTACAACAAGATACTGATAGGTCAGGTAAGTAGGCAAATGGGGTATGATGTGGGAAAATGTGGAGTTGTCCATTTTGGCAGGAAGGATAGAAAAGAAGCATGTGAACTAAATGGTGAGAGATAACAAAACTCTGAGATACTAAATGAATACTCGTGCATGAACTGTAAAAGGTTAATATCCAGGCACAGCAAGTAATTTGGAAAGTTAATAGAATCTTATCATTTATTGCAATGGGAATTCAACACAAAAGTAGAAAGGTTATCTTCAGTTGTACAGGGCACTGGTGACCCCTTATCTGAAGTACTATGCATGGTATTGGTACCTTATTTAAGGAAAAACATCAAATAGGCAGTTCAGAAAAGACTGACTTTACTAAAATCTGGAATTGGAAAGCTGTTTTATGAGGAAAGGTTGGACAAATGTATACCAGTTTAGAAGATTAGAAGGCGACTTGATTGAGACATCTCAAAGTCCTGAGGGGTCGTGACAGGGACGATGTGGAGATGTTTCTGCTTATGAGAGAATCTAAAACTGGGGGTCACTGTTTAAAAGTCAGGAGAATAGACAAATTGCTTTTTCTCAGAGGGATGACAGTCTTTGAAACTTGGTGAAAATTTCCCAGGCAGAGATGGACTGATTCTTGTTAAAGGGTGAAACGTTAACAGGGCCATGTAGAATCGTGGATTTAAGGTTACAATCAGATCAATCCAGACCTTATCCAGTGGTCAAACAGATTTGAGGGGCTAATTGGCCTACTCCTGATCCAGAATTGTATGTTTAGATGCACATTACTGTGGGTCCAGAGACACATATAGACCAGGTCAGTAAGGACAGCAGATTTCCTTTCCTAAAGAACATATTAACCTTATTTTTAAGATGAGAGGAGAAAGATTTAAAAAAAAAATACATATTTTGCATAGAGTGGTTCGTTTGCCAGATGAAGTGGTGGATGCGAGTACAGTTACAAAGTTTAAAAGACATTTGGATAAGTACATGAATAGCAAATATTTGGTGGGATATGGGCCAAACAAAGGCAGGTGGGGGTAGTTTAGTTTGGGATTCTGGTCAGCATGGACTGGTTGGACCAAAGGGTCTGTTCTGTGCTGTATGGATCCATAACTCGATTAGTACGTCAAGTGTGATTTTTAAGACAATGTTGCCATTAAACCAGACTTTTGCGGAATTTAAGTTTCACCATCTTCCAGCCTCGCCCAGTGCCATTCCTTCTGTCACCATTGTTGTTGATGGTGAAATGATGCCAGTGTGCTGACCTACAGGGGAGCTTTGCATCAAGTTGCTTTATAAAACACTGGCAAAAGTGGCATTGTTACACCAGCACACAGGCTGCAGCGGTTCAAGGGGTCAGCTCACCACCACCTTATCAAGGGCAAGAGGGCAGTTGGCAGTAACAGCTGGCCCAGCCATTGCTGCCCTCACCGCTGAATAAATTCTTGTCACCCCAAATCATTCCAAATTCACGTGATTGGACCTCTTGACTTGAATTCATTGCAAAGAAATTTTATGACTAACTTATTTCTCAGCAAACGTTATCCCAAAGTTTCTCACCTTCTTTGGGACACCCAGAAATTTGTTTTTTTCTGTATTTCAGTTGAGAATTATCTTTATGACAGACCACCCGGATTTTAGGAGTGGCTCTGAAATGGGGGGATTTGGGGGGATACAAGAGAGCATAGAGGGGAAGGTGGTTATGAAGGGGATAGAGATGATATGGGATGGGTGGAAGGGGGGTGAGGGAGTATCTAAGTGACGCTGGGAGCTGGGCTGCTGTCCCCAAGTCCTGAGGCAGGCCTTTGGACTTTAACATCCCCCAGGAGCCACACTCTGAGGTGGCTCATAACGTTCAAGTCTTGTCTCCGCATTAACCTCTTGGAGACGCAAACAAGGTGGAAACGGGCAGAGGCAGTACTTGGGACCCAGAGAGGAAAATCCAGGTCAACGTCTTTACCCCTACTAAGGTGGAAGAGCGGTGATGGAGTTCAGCTTTTGTGGAGATTTTGTTTATCCCGAGAGTTGGTGAAGCCGTTTACCTTGTGGTAGTCATCCATATTCTTGAGGTGGTTCTCCTCACAGATCAGCAGGTTGAGGTATTCCTTCCAGTCAGCATGAACAGCTTCCATGTGAGCCTGAAGGAGAGTCACAGAGTCATAAAGTCATCCAACACAGATGAGGCCCTTCAGCCCATCAAGTCTGTGCCAACCTATCTGCACTAGCCCCACTTTCTTGAACTTGGCCTGTGACCTTGAACTGCTCATCCTGTACTTTGTAAAGGCCTCCTGCCTCTATTACCCTCCCAGGCAGTGATTTCAAGATGCCCACTACCCTCTGGTGATAATAAATTCCTCAAAATCTCCTGCTCGTAACATTAAAATATGCCCCCTCATTGTAATCAGCTCATTGGCATTCAAATTATTGATGAATAGGTCCTCAAGATTCAGTCCTAGCTTTTCAAACACATCTGCAGAAATATATAAACCAGAAGGAAGTTTGTTATTCTTCTTTTGTGGGATATGGATAATACTGGAAAGGCCCACAGTTGCAGCCAATCCCTGACTGTGTTCAAGCAGCTCACTAGGGCATCAGGAAATGAATTTCTTGCAGATGAATGTGGAATCTCCAGCTGAAGGCTGCAACACTCAGGAGCTGAAGGGGGTTCATTGAATACTTTTAAGACAGAAATGGATAGATATTTGCTAGACGGGGGAGTCAAAGTGGTATAGGGTACAAATGGAAATGCAGAATTTAAACAGGTCAGCTGTGATGTAATTGAGTGATGGGAGCAGGTCTGGACGGCTGAATGATCTCTATTTGTTCCTATTTCAAATGTTAGTTGATGCATCAATGGAATGCACTGCCTGGATTTGTGGCGGAGACAGGTCTAATCAAGACGAACATTGGATAGTCATTTGGATAGAAATGGTGAGCAGGGATTTGAGGAAAAGGCTGAAGATTGGCCAATAGGGGATAGAATCGGTGTCTGTGTAATGGGCCGAATGGCTTCCTGCTGCACCGTAACTGTTCTGTGATTCAGTCTCACACACACACATGGTTTTAACAGTATCACCGGGGATCGCCTCTATTACCTCAATAGCGTTCTTTCCCGGGTGATTTGCCTTTAACAGTTTGTTGCCTTCATCGTGCAGTTTGTTAACAGTCATTTCCTTTGCCTCGAGGTGTCGGCCCACAAAGCTCTGCAAACACACACAAACAGGCTGATTATTGGCAATGCCCACCCTCTCCCTCATCCTCCTGGAACAGGGGCAAGAAAACAGTAAAACTACTGAAACACAATCAGCTTGCTGACTTCAAGATGATGTTCCAGCACGGCCAGCATCTTCTTTCACAAGTATTATTGTTTTTATTTATTGTTTCATCCACCTGGTGCTGACTCTTACAGAGATATGGCTGCAATATACAGATGTACACTTGGATTATTGCCCGGGTGTGAGCCGTATTTGTTTGGACCATGGTGTTGAATCCACCCAGAAACTGGGATATTGGTCACCATGAACGGCTGAGGATCCTGGGATTGTATTCATTTGAGTTTAGAAGATTAAGGGGAGGTCTAATAGAAACTTACAAGATAATACATGCATTGGAAAGGGTGGACACTAGGAAATTGTTTCCGTTAGGCGAGGAGACTAGGACCCATGGACACAGCCTTCGAATTAGAGGGGGTAAATTCAGAACAGAAATGCGGAGACATTTCTTCAGCCAGAGAGTGGTGGGCCTGTGGAATTCATTGCCACAGAGTGCAGTGGAGGCCGGGACGCTAAATGTCTTCAAGGCAGAGATTGATAAATTCTTGATGTCACAAGGAATTAAGGGCTACGGGGAGAATGCGGGTAAATGGAGTTAAAATGCCCATCAGCCATGATTGAATGGCAGAGTAGACTCGATGGGCAGAATGGCCTTACTTCCACTCCTATGTCCTATGGTCCTATGACACTCACACCAGAAGGTGGATATTGGTCACCATGTCACTCACACCAGAAGGTGGGATATTGGTCACTATGATACTCACACCAGAAGGTGGAGAGGCATCAGCGTTCCCATTGCTCATTCATCTCCAAACCATCCCAATCCCATTGGGAAACGGTGATCAACTGGTTTGTAGTTGGGGGAAGTGTTACTAACAGGTTTGTAGATGGGGAATGGTAACCAATCTGGTTTGTAGTTAGGGAATTGCAACCAATCCGGTTTGTAGTGGGGAATGGCAATCAATCCAGTTTGTAGTTTAGGAATAGTCACTAACAGGTTTGTAGTTGGGGAATCATAACCAATCTGGTTTATAGATGGGGAATGGTAACCAATCCGGTTTGTAGATGGGGAATGGTAACCAATCCGGTTTGTAGATGGGGAATGGTAACCAATCGGGTTTGTAGATGGGGAATGGTAACCAATCCAGTTTGTAGTTGGGGATGGTAGCCAATCGGGTTTGTAGTTGGGGAATAGTAACCAATCCGGTTTGTAGTTGGGGATGGTAGCCAATCGGGTTTGTAGTTGGGGAATAGTAACCAATCCGGTTTCCAGCTGATTACAAACTGAAAGTCAAAACGTTTACTGAGACTTAAATATTTGTCTGGATCATTGTTTCCAGTTTGGAATCTTTTATTTTAAATGTTAAAATGGTAAGTGTATATTTTAAAAGATATACCTCAAGGCATCATCATTGATGGTCAGCTTCAGGCCAGGTCTGGCCAATGCACATGAGCAGTTCACTGGGTTGACCTCCCAGCCTTGGAATGGAGGTGACCCACAGATTTGGTAGGGATGAGCATAATTAACAAAAGGTTGTGAATGTCATTATTTCAGGTTGACTCTCATTCTTGCCATCCTGCTGAAGTGACAGTCATCGATGTGTTTGGATTAAATGGCTATTGATTTCCATCTGCTGCTTTACAGGTTGTCCATGTCCATTAACCTGACTCGGTTAACCCACAGCTGGTAGCAGAGCTAACTCTGGGACTTGTAGGGTCTACTGATCTGAAGCAAGTGAAGACAACTCATTACAAAGTGGAAGAGTGTAAGGTATTTGACATGCTTCGTGGATAAGCTAGTCTAATAAATAACCATCTCTTTATCAGCTAATATCCACAATCGCCTCTCATTGAGTACAGGGACAAAGTTTCCAGTCAAGATTACAAAGACTTACTAGAAGGGGTTTAGACCACGGTAACTACCCACTTCCTTCACTACAGGGTACTTCATCTGCAGCACATGGTTATCTGTAGGATCGAAAGCAGCAATACCCCAAAGTCCCTTCAATGGCATCTTCCAAACCTGTGTTCTCCAGCACCCAGAGAGGCAGCAGGCAGATGGAAACACTGGCACCTTTGAGTTCCCTTCCAAAACACACCCTCCACCCTGTCCAGGACATCCATCTCCATTCTCCAAACCCAAGAACAGCTCCCTGGGTGGAGTTGGACTGCAGCGGTTCATAGCGCAGTGACAAGGGATGGCCAACGAGTGCTGGCCTTTGCAGCAACGCCCAAGAATGAATTTGTGAAAAGTAACATTTCTGATTCCGCGGCCACGGTTACCTCGTACTGGCGGTGGCGGCTCTTGTAGTCGAGGTTCTGGTCACTCCAGTCATAGCGCAGACGGTCTTCTTCCTGAGTGTCCATCCAGTACAGCTCGTTGGTACAGTTCTGCATGTACTCCCGGAGACTGTCCAAGTCTTGCTGCCGCTGCTGGGTCCCTTTCTGCAGGACAAAAGCAAATGATTTCCTTATGACCCGTGTCTAATAACAACGGGCACCATAACAGCTGTATACACCATTTGTTTCAAAGTTCATAGAATCCCTACAGGCCATTCAGCCCAACTAGTCCACATCGACCTTCCGAAGAGTATCCCACTCAAACCCATTCTCCATCACAGGGTGACCCCTATATCCGCGGAATCATCTTCCACAGTTTCAGTTACCTGCGGTTTCCCAAGGCCCGAACATGTCAAAGGGAAGGTTCCAGAAGCAGGAAGGTGTGTTGCCCATTTAAATGAATAGGTTCACTCCTTTCCGCAGTTTCAGGCTTCCGCGGTATGTCTTGCAATGTATTCCCCGCAGGTACGGGGTGGGACCATTGTACTCCACACGTACCCCTGACTAATGCACCTAACCTACACATCCCTGAACACTATGGGGCAATTTCTCATGATCAATCCACCTGACCTGCACATCGTTGGACTACAGGACAAAACTGGAGCAGCCGGAGGAAACCCACGCAGACACTGGGAGAATATGCAAACTCCACACAGACAGTCACCCAAGGCTGGAATCGAACCTGGATCCCTGGCTCTGAGAGGCAGCAGTGCTAACCACAGACACCGTGCCACCCCATTTTGTTCACTTCATCAAATCTTAGTTCCAAATTGCCGCAAGGCAGATCTTCTGCTGTCCTACTTCAGAGAGCAAGCTCTTCACGGCCTTACACAAGGAGTGAAGGAGTCAGAGTCTCTCCAGATGTTCAAATCACAGCTCGATTATCATCTTCTTCCTTTGCAATGTCATTAAGGGACTTGTTGGAAACAAAGTGATTGTTGTTCAAAAGCTCAAGCTGATATTCTGTGTTTTCCTGTCTCCTTGATGTGGAGGAGCTGGTATTGGACTGGGGTGGACCAAAAAAAAAAGTCACCCAACACCAGTTTATAGTCCAACAGATTTATTATTTGGAAGCACTAGCTTTTGGAGCGCTGCTCCTTCATCAAGGAGCTATGGAGCAGGATCATAAGACACAGAATTTATAGCAAAAGATCACAGTGTCAAGCAACTGAAATGATGTGTTGAACAAAACTAGATTGCTGTTCTGGGATTTACATATTAAAGGAACCGAAACCTGCAACCCATTCTAAAAGATGAAAGACTTAACAGCAATCTAGTTTTGTTCAATATATTGTTTCAGTTGCACGGCACTGTAATCTTTTGCTATAATTTCTGTGTCTTATGATCCTGTTCCACAGCTCGTGATGAAGGAGCAGTGCTCCGAAAGCTAGTGCTTCCAAATAAACCTGTTGGACTATAACCTGGTGTTGGGTAATTTTTTTTTCCCCCTGGCTCCTGTTAGTCTGAGAGAATGTACTGTCCTGAGATAATGGACAGGTCAGGAGTCACGGAGATTAGGAATATTTCAAAGCAAGTTCTATTTGTTTCTCTTAGCATATTCTACAAATAGGTAAAAACAATGACTGCAATCTTGCTTACTTGTACCTGATCTCAGAGCTAGACAAGAGCGCCCAGAGCAGAGACTTCAGAATATTGAGTGTGAGAAAGGTGGGTGGGGAGGTGGTTTATACAGACTTACAGGCAAACTTCAAGGTACAAAGAATTAGGAGTTTGAATCTTTTGCCAGCATGCTTGTAATAAAGAGGTTTTTTTGAAGCTATCCACCTCTGATTCTGAGTATGGAGTTTGTCCCACAATGCCAATTATAAAGCACAAGGGCTTTTTAATTCATTCACGCTAATGAGGGTGTTGCTGCCTTGGTCAGCATTTTATTGCCCAGAGGGCAGTTAAGGGTCAACGCCATTGCTGTGGGTCTGGAGTCACATGTCGGCCAGACCAGGCAAGGATGGCAGATTTTTTTCCCTAAACAATGAGTATTCCCTGACAATCAGCAGTGGTCAGCATTAGACTCTTTAATTCCAGATATTTAGTCATGGCAAGATTTAAACCAACATCCCCAGATCATCATCTAGACCTCTGGGTCGATAGTCCAGCAATAATACCATTGGGCCATTGCCTCCCCACGAGGCTGACAATTTATAATGAGTCTTCCATTCTCATACTCACCACCAGCTTGTTGTACTTCAGTTGAATACCACTGACGTAGTCCTGTTGAAAATGGAAATGATGTTATAGAGAGGTGAGAGTACTTTCCCGGAGAGGATTAGACTAGATTCCTTACAGTATAGAAACAGGCCATTTGGCCCAACAAGTCCGCACCGACCCTCTGAAGAGTAACTCACCCAGACCCATTCCCTACCCTACACTTACCCCGGACTAATGCACCTAACACTATGGGCAATTTAGCATGGCCAATTCACCTGACCTGCATATCTTTTGGATTGTGGGAGGAAACCGGAGCACCCGGAGGAAACCCACGCAGACACGGGGGGAATGTGCAATTTGATAATATATTATTTCCCCAATAAAAGCTGGAGGAGAGGAGGGGTTCTCGTGTGGGTGATGACTCAAATTGATGGGAGAGAAATGTACCTGAGTCTTTGACAATACGAGAACAAAGCTCTCACATGTGACCACCAGCTGAATGCTGAAGTGATACAACTTTCACTGCAAGGAACCCTCAGAGTCAACCTCAAGTATCAACTAGGTTTCTCCGAGATACACCCTAGCCAGCTGTGTTTCCAATATATTTTTTGTTTTTATTATGCGCTCCAGGGGAATGCATTTCACTGATTTATGACCCTCTATGAGCAGTAAATTCTCCTCATCTTTGTCTGGTTTATATCCACGAATTCTAAAACTATGACCACTCATTCGAGATTGCCCTACAGGAGTTAAAATCCTAGTTTATTGAGCCCTTTTGTTTTAATTTTCAATTTTACGTACAGCGGTTTTACATTGCACTACAAAACATTCCTGAGGTATCACTCTTGATGAATGTAATTGCAGGATCAGATTGTTCCATTTCAGTAGCAACAAATTGATTTGGTATCTGGTTTTGGGATAGGGGTATGGCCTACAAAGCCAGCCTTATTATCTGTCCCTAACTGTCCCACAGCACGTGGCAATGTGCCATGTAAAACCAAATAATTTGCCACATCACTTCACAGCGCACATCTTCTCTTGAACAGTGCCAATAGGGTTTTTGGCACATTCTGGAAGGTTTATGGTCAGTCTGGTTGAGATTAGTAATCTACTCCAGATCCACGTGTTCAGTCTGGTTGAGATTAACATTTTATTCTAGATTTATTAATTGATTTTTGCCTTTAGTTTTCTTAGAACTAAGAGCAGGAGTAGGCAATTCAGTTCCTCGCTCCTCCTCCTCCATTCATTACCATCATGGCTGATCTCATCTCTGCCTCAAAACCATTTTCCTGCTCGCTCTTCATAATTCTTCAATCCATTACTCATTTAAAACGGTTCCTTCTCCTCCTTAGATTTATTCAATATTCACCACACTCCAGGGAATGCATTTCACAGATTCATGACCCTCTGTGAGCAGTAAATTCTCCTCATCTCTGTCTGGTTTATATCCTCTAATCCTAAAACTATGACCACGCTTTCGAGATTTCCCTACGGGAGTTAAAATCCTCTCTATGCCTACTTTGTCAATCTCCTTTAATGGCGTTTATACCTCAATTAGATCTCCTCTTATCCTTCTAAACTAGACTCAGTGTAAGCCTATAATGCTAATCTCTCCTCAAAAGAAAAACACATTGTAGGATTTGAACTCATGTCATTGGAGCATGCATCCAAGCCTCTGGGTTACTAGTCCACCCTAAGCTTCCATCAATTTATGGCAACATTCACATAAATATTTATTCTCCATATAATCGGTATTGTCTTTAATGACATTCAGGAAGATTTCCCCTTCTCCAGTACAGTTGCATTTCCCACCTGCTGACCACTTGGCTTTACCTGGTCTTCATGCTTCTTGATGTGATCTCCGATTGTTTCCACCTCTTTAGTGAAGAGCTTATGTTGCTCCAGCTGCTGATCAACAAATGGCAGCTCATTGCCAAAGCCTTGGTTATTCAGTTCTGCCTAAAAAGGGGTGAAATGGATAGAGCAGGAATCAAAAACTTATTCGATACAGAAAGATGGCTCCATGACGCTAGGCAAAAGGCACGATGGATGGATTGCAAATCTAACCAATTTGGATGAGTGCTAATAAATATTTAATGGAATGATTCCCTTCTGTTGTCTGCTTCTATGAATAAGTACCTTATACTGAAAGTAAGTGTCCAGGTGTACCACGTGTGTGTGCGCGTGTGCATGCGCGTGCACGTGTGTATTTGTGTTTCAAAGTTTACATGGAGTTCATTACATCCATTACACACTACATTAGTGGTCCACATGTGAACAGGGGAATGACAGGGTCACTATCCCATCCGAGGGTCAATGAACTGACTCGCACAAACACAAACACCATATATGTTTGCATTCTTGAGAGTGAAATTAGTTTTGTTCAAAAGGACTGCCACCAGGAAAGTGATCACTAGAATGCCGAGAGTGAGACAGTGAGAAAGGCAGCCACTGGGGTAAATTGGGCAACTCCCATTTGTGCACCACCGCGGAGGTACAGGGACCCTGCTGGAGGGAATCCAAGGGAATGAATTCAGAAATCAACATTCCTTTCCCTGTTACATGCTTTCACACATACAAAACCTCCAGGATGGACACTACTGCCAACATCCATTCTGTGTACATAATACACTTCCCAATTTACACTGCAACAGTACAGAATGGGAGGCTATTAACCTTCGTCCCACCATCACCACCTCTCTTCAACTACAACCTTATAGCTGTCACATCACACAGAGCACAGGACACGAGAAGTCAGGACCAATTTTAATGTGGTCTGTGTGACAGTGTGTGAGTGTGACAGTGTGTGAGTGTGACAGTGTGTGAGTGTGACAGTGTGTGAGACTGTGAGTGTGAGACTGTGGTGGTGGCTGGGGCTGAAAGGATCATGTAAGGTGTTGCTCTCTTAAACCCTGTTCCAAGTGCATCATCAGCACAACTGGTTCTCTCTGTGTCCCCCAAACACATTGGCACTGGTGGCAGCTATATTCCAAAATACGTACAGATACACCAACAAGGATGAGGAGGTTCGAAAATTCTCCTGCCACTGTAGGAAGCCTACCTAATGCCCAATAGAGGGAGGTGCACAGACAGCATTAGATTCCTGGAGATTCTGCAAACCGTGTTTGCCCCGTTCTGTGCAGTAACAAGTTACTCCCAGCATTTCTGAAAGCAACTGCTAAGATGAAGCTTTAACTAGAGGGCGTGTTGAGATGTTTGAAAGATGTTTTGTGTCTACCTGTTTCTCATCGATCATTTTGGACCAGTCAATAGTAGGAATTCCATCTGTCCGGGTCAAGTTGTAAACCTTCTCATGTTCCGCTCGCAGCTTGAGTACTCTTTGTTTCAACTGTTTGATGCTGAAAGGAAACCACTCTGTTTACTGTCAGAGTATGAGGCACCACTACCCAAGTTCGTCTCTCACTCTCTTTTATTACCTCAGCGTAAGAGTGTAATAGCTTGGGGCAGTAGGCCAGTCAGCCCCTCCAGCCTGCTAGCCATTCAATACAATCATCTCAGCCTCGACTCCACTCTCCTGCCTGAATCCCTCAACAATTGAAGCTATTTAGGGAAGATATGTTGTAGCTGCCCTCGTAACCTGATGACTTAGTATGCCATGGTTATGTGGACCGCAAATGATTGGATTTTATCATTGCTGGGAGTTGTGAGACATCTAGGCGAAAGAGGTGAAATTCAGGCTGGCCTCCTGTTCCTTTGACAAATTCTATCATTTGTAATCCAGGATTCTGGTTCATCATGGGTTCCTGGTCGTCATGGAGACACACCCCTGCAGGAATTGCACCCCCACCACTTTTGTCCTCCACTCCCCCAGCATTTTCTTTCTTTCAGGAGAAATATATACCACCAGGAAATCAGGAGCAACTTCATTTCATGCAGTGGTTTGGGTGAACAGCATTGAGATGCTTTTTTCTTTATTCTTCAATGGGATGTGACGTGTTGCTAGGGAGGACAACATCTGTGCCCATAGCCAATGGGGCAGGTGATATCCCAGTGGCATTATCGCAGGACTCTTAATCCAGGTAAAGTTCTCGGGATACGGGTTCAAATCCCACAATGGCAGAGGGTGGAATTTGAATTCAATAAAAACATGGAAAAAGTGATGACTGTGAATCCATTGTTGCTTGTATGGGAGGGGGAAAACCCATCTGGTTCTTTAATGCTCTTGAGGGAAGGAAGTTGCCATCCTTAACTGGTTTGGCCCACATGTGACTCCAGACCCACAGCAATGGGGTTGACTCTTAACTGCCCTCAATGATGGCTCACCATGAATGAACAAAAAAAAAGTTGGTCATCTCAGAGGGCAGTTAAGAGGCAACCACATTTCTATGGGTCTGAAGACCAGGTAAGGATGGCAGATTCCTTTCCTTAATGAACAAGATGGGTTTTTATGATCGACAATAGTTTTGTAATAACCATTACTGATTAACAGTAGTGACACTACTGATTAGCACCAGTAATTTCAGGTTTATGAACTGAATGTGAATCTACCATGGTGGGATTTGAACAGATAACTGGATTAATAATCCAGTGACAGTACTGCTACATCACTGGAAAGGCTAGGTAAGAGGATGAGTGTGAAAGAAATAGGAAGAGATAGAACAAGAGGAAACAGACTGGGAGCAGTTTCATGTGGAGCCTAAATGCTATCAGGGGACTTTTGGGCAGAATGGCCCATTTTGGTGCTTTATCTAAGGATTATATCGGTCTTGGTTGGGGGGGGGGGGGCGGGGGGGACAAAAGAGAGTACAATACAGATGTACAGGAACAATAGCTGGACTTCAGGCGATGGGGAGAGCTTATACAAATTAGGTCTGTGTTGAGGCTTAGGGGGTGATCTGGTCAAACTCTAAGATATTAACAGGAAAAGCCCAGGGTAGATGAAGATAAACCATTTCCACCGTTTGGGGATTCTCAAACTAGGGGCAATAGCTTGGGAATTGGGAGAGACCGTTCAGGAGAGATGTTAGAAAGGATGTCGACACACAAAGGGTCTTGATGTTTGGAACTTTCTTCAGTAAATGGCAATGGCTGCTGGATCAGTTGTTAATTTTAAATCTGAGAGAAATCATTTTTGTGAAGCAAAGGTATTAAGGGATATGGGCCAAAGGCAGGTATATGGAGTTTGGACACATATCCGCCATGATCTCATTGAACAGCAGAACAGCCTCAATGGGCTGAATGGCCTACTCCTGTTCCTGTGTAATTTGTAAAATTTAAATTCTCCATAATTGACATGATCGAAGTAACAATGGCCGACATTCAATTATCTTGTATTTGCAGGGTCTATCCACTTGTATTTAACTCAAATTACCGGAACAGAAATAAAAATGGATTGACTTACTCTTCCACAATCATGTCAGACTGAGGATGTTTCTCAGCACTGGCTGTCTGAGCATCTTTCTGAAGTTCCACTAGTTTGTCCTCTGAATTATCCATCAACTTGGTGGTTTCCTCCTGGAATATGAACTCTTTCCCCTCCTCTATCCTCCTGATATCCTAGAAAGGAGAGTCAGCTGTTAATTCTATTCAAGACAAGACTTTGAACACTTGAAAATTCTCTCCATCTAGAGAGAGAGAGAGGTGGGGAAATCCTTCTCTCAGTGGAATACCCTTCTCTGTGTGCAATCACGTTTTTCATGACGAAATGGCAGGTGTCATCAAAAACTTTGACACAAAAGCTCCCGCAATCATAACAAACCACATTTCAGGATCGCAGCTGTTTCTGCAATGCCACCTCAGATGATTCCAATCAGATGTGAAAACATTAAAACAAAAGCTAAATCAGATTTTTCTTCCAAGATCCTCATCAGGATTTATCTTGAGCAAAGATTACTTTGTATAAATTTAAAATGCTTTGTTTTACTTTAACAGAGGAAGGTCCCTACACCAGTGGAGCACTGGGATAAAGGGCATGAACCTTCTCAAAAGTTCTCCAGCACGAGCAGATCCACAAGCCAGTCACAGAGGTCCACTGGCACGGGTAAGAAGCTAAGGAATTAGGCTCAAGTATTCCGAGGGGTGCTAATAATTGTTGGAACACTGGTCTGCCCGGACATACCGACTCAACAGTGCTCCTATTTCCTCTTGATCTTTCCAGCTCAACTGTCCCAGAAATGCAGAGCACATCTACCTGTTGGAGAGGTGTGTCACAGCAGGGCATACAGTCAGACAGGGGCACGGTAACCTGTGGCTCAGTGGTTAGCACTGCTGCCTCACAGCGCCAGGGACCCGGGTTTGATTCCAGCCTCGGGCGACAGTCTGTGTGGAGTTTGCACATTCTCCCTGCGTCTGCGTGGGTTTCCTCCTGGTGCTCCAGTTTCCTCCCACAATCCAATGATGTACAGGTTAGAGTGACTTGGCCATGCTAAATTGCCCCGTAGTGTTTAGGGACGTGTAGGTTAGGTACATTAGTCCGGGGTAAATGGAGAGTAATGGGATAGGGGAATGGCTCTGGGTGGGTTACTCTTCAGAGAGTCGTTGTGGACTTGTTGGGCCGAAAGGCCTGTTTCCACACTGTAGGAATTCTATAATTCTGATCGGGCTTGTGCAGTAGGGGGAGCGTGGAAGGAGGGAGCATTAATATACAAGAGAGCAGAACAAACAGTGCCTTTGGGCAGGATTTCCTGACACAGACTGGTGATATCGCCTGGAATTTCCAATCACATGGAGTGGCGGAAGCATCATCAAATTATTACAGTGTAGGAGAAGGCCATTCAGCCCATGCTGTCTGTGCCAACTCTCTGAGTGAAGATCCCACTTGGTGCCATCTTCCTGCAACACTGCGTGCTCTTCTTTTACAAACAACCACGGTGCATCCCCTTGGAAAACCTCGATTGAATCTGCCCGCAGTCATGCTCTTAGGCAGTGCATTCCAAGGCCTGGCTGTTCACACGGTGTGAAAAGGGTCTTCCTCACAATACTTTTGCCTCTTTCACAAGTCGCTTTAAATCTGTCCCCTGTTGTTCTTGATCCTTCCACGCGTATTGCTGAACGTAAGGGGGAGATTGATACACACATGAAGGAATAAATGGGATGTAGGAGGGGCTGGCTTGGGAGGTGGGGGCGACGGACTCAAATGGAGTATAAATCCCAGTATAGTGCTGGACAGTGGCCTAACCAATGTCCTGTACAGCCGCAACATGACCTCCCAACTCTTGTACTCAATACTCTGACCAATAAAGGAAAGCTTACCAAATGCCTTCTTCACTATCTTATCTACCTGTGACTCCACTTTCAAGGAGCTATGAACCTGCACTCCAAGGTCTCTTTGTTCAGCAACACTCCCTAGAACCTAATTATGAGGAGCATGGATAGAATAAATAGACAAAGTCTTTTCCCTGGGGTCAGGGAGTCCAAAACTAGACGGCATAGGTTTAGGGTGAGAGGGGAAAGATATATAAGAGACCTAAGGGGCAACTTTTTCATGCAGAGGGTGGTACGTGTATGGAATGAGCTGCTAGAGGATGTGGTGAAGGCTGGTACAATTGCAACATTTAAGAGGCATTTGGATGTGTATATGAATAGGAAGGGTTTGGAGAGATATGGGCTAGGTGCTGTCAGGTGGGACTAGATTGGGTTGGGATATCTGGTTGGCATGGACGGGTTGGACCGAAGGGTCTGTTTCCATGCTGTACATCTCTATGACCTATTTCTATCCTGCAGCTTCCATGCCCTGTGTAGATCCGTTGTATCAGCCAATTGCTTGTCGCCAGTGGGCAACACAGTGGCTAGCATGGCTGCCTCACAGCGCCAGAGACCCGGGTTCAATTCCCACCTCAGGCGACTCTGTGTGGAGTTTGCACATTCTCCCCGTGGCTGCGTGGGTTTCCTCCGGGTGCTCCGGTTTCCTCCCACGATCCAAAAAAAAAAATGTGCAGGTTAGGTGAATTGGCCATGCTAAATTGCCCGTAGTGTTAGGTGAAGGGGTAAATGTAGGAGAATGGGTCTGGGTGGGTTGCGCTTCGGAGGGTCGGTGTGGACTTGTTGGGCCTGTAAGTAATCTAATCTAATCTAGTCAGTTTCCTAATTTAAGATTACAATCTTCGCCTCAATGTCCATAACTACTGTCCTGCTTGAGCAAGAAATGGTTTCAGAAACTCCAGGGAATATCAAATGCTGATGGCTGTTTTGCTTGATACGCAATGACTGGACTGAGTTGCTTTATTAGCTATGATTGTAGACTTTTTAATGAATAAAGTATATCTTTTGCAATTAAAAAAATGGAGACCCTAAGTAATCTCACGGACGCATTTTGGCACCGGGTCTACCCAGGCTTAATATGAACTCATCACTTCTGTCAGGAGATGTCTAGAGTGTTTCCAGCACTGTTTTTTATTTAGATGGCCTTAATATCCTTTGATTAAGTTAAGCCGATGTATTTTGTTTATTTGTAAGTCCCTTCTAGAAAAAAATCCATAACCCATTTAAAACCAGTGAATGAAAACTGCATTAACAACAGCATTGAAATAATTGTATGCAAATGAAAATGAATTGAGACTCGCCCAGAGATTTTGACAAATTCAATGATTGTGAAACAACTGGAACTTGTACTTCAGCTACTCCCCACAGAATCACTGAGAATAGGCTCTGAGTAACGTTAAATTAGTGCATGCATCTTAAACAGAGTACGGGTTGACTCATTCTTAAATTATTAAAATGACTAATGGTGACAAGCAATTGGCTGAAAAAGAGCTAATGCTATAAATCAATAACTCCAGTTCCCTCTGAGCACCTCTGAGTGTTAGGATTAACACAATACAGGGTGGGGTTTCACGAGGATATATCTGCAGGGAGATAATGAAAGAAAGAAATGTCAAACGCACCCACACCCATATCAACCAACACAAGACTTTAGAACAGGGTGTAACCCATTGAGAACCACTGAAATGGAGAAAACCAAATTAGTATGGACACCAGGCCATTCTTTGAGCAGTTATTAATTGAAAACTTACCTGGAGTAGGCATTCCTCCACCTTGTAGATATTCTTCTCCACATCATCTGCGTTCACTTGCAGTCGCTCGATCAGTTGTGAGAGCTTTGAAGGTACCTTCCTGTAACAGATGAAGGGAACTATTGTATTACACAGGAAACAACAGGTGTGTATACACAGTCAGTAAGTTCTCAGCTACACTGCAAGATGCTGGAACGCATTTTCTCCCCTTCACAAGATGGTGAAAGACAAGAGTTGGTGGATCCCATCAGTTGAGGATAGCTAGCACGGTATGAACTGAGATGGAAATACATCATTCTCACATCCAACTCCATTTTCTCCAGAAATGAACAACTCGTGTTTAGGAAAATGTCCTCAAGGGAGTAGTCATTGTTCCAAATTTGGGCAGGGGTCTAGAAGCAGGGTCAATGAAAGAGAGAAGGATTTGCACTAGAATAGCACTTTTCACAAACACTACGTGTCTCAGAGAGCTTTGCAGCCAGTAAATGTACTTAGGAAGTGCAGTCAGTTGCTGTTATAGTGTAGGGAATGTTGTAGCTAATTCACACATGCAAAGCTCCCACATACAACAGTGCGTCGCTGCTGCTGTTTTGTAGCTCCTCCCGTGGTACATTGTGCACATCTGTATCACCCTCAAACACTCACAGCAGCTCAATCATCACTCAAACCCAAGCAGGACAAGGAGCAATTCCAAATCCAAAACCTAAACTCGAGCAAATTTCTTTTCTGTGGGTTATTTGGGAAAGAGGGAAATATGTTCTACAACCAGAAAGTTCTGGGTATTACTTGATCGACGTGTTACGTTCTTGGGAAGAAAATGGTTATATATTCAGTCAGAAACAGGTGGAATTAGAAAAATTCACTGTCTCTTACCAGACTCCTTCTGATTGTGTGTATGCATGGTAGCCTTGAGAGGACAAAATGCAGAGTGCAATTTTCAGTAAATGTGATATACCCCGATCTACAAATTCTAACCCATTCCTGCATTTTCTCAATTTCATACAAATTATTAGCAATATTAATGCTGACCTTGTGTAGGCACTTACTGCAAGATCACTGTAGAGTAAAACAGGGAGCTCTTATCCACACTTGTGCTACTACGAATACTTGTACACTTTGTCGCCATCTCCCATAAATGTAGGGACGTATGTCAGTTTCCATGCTGTATACCTCTAAGACTATGACATGTGCATTTACCAGAAAATTTCCAGGAATCCTATATATAATCCCACTCAAAGACCGGAGTACAAAGCCAAGGCAGACACTCCACTACAGTGCTATCTTTCTCAAATGCTCCCCATCTCAGAGTGACAATAAACTATAGCCCCGTTTGCTTCCTTGGTTGGACACTTGGAACCCATGGTACCATTCCGTGGGCATTGGTGTGCTGACCAATTCTTATCCCTCAATCAAATTCACAACAATGGATTATCTGATTATTATCACACTTCTTTTTGTCTGTGGGAGCTTGCTGTGTGCAAACTGTCAGATTCCCTACTTTACGAAGTGCTTTGAAACGTCGATATAGACAGATGGGCATTAATAGACCAATGAAGTGCAATCTGTGCTGAGCACTGGAACCCACATTCTGAAGAAGTGATTCAGATTCAGGTAGATTGGTCTCTGACTAATTACCTCCCAATCCATTTTCCTGGAAGGAAAAGCAGTCCTGCATTGAAGACTGTCCAGGAAAGGTTCATACATAGAACATTACATCGGCCCTCGATGTTGCGCCAACCTGTCATACCAATCTGAAGCCCATCTAACCTACACTATTCTATGTATGTCCATATGCTTGTCCAATGACAACTTAAATGTACATAAAGTTGGCAAACCTACTACCGTTGCAGGCAAAGCATTCCATACCCTTACTACTCTCTAAGTAAAGAAAAAAATGAGTTCCTTGGTTTTGCCAGCATTGAGAGCCAGGTTGTTCTCAGCGCACCATTTTTCAAGTCTTCCACCTCCCGTCTGTAGTTTGTTCCGTTGCCATCTGAAATTCGACCAACTATGGTGGTGTAATCAGTGAACTTGTAAATGGCATTAGTCTGGTATTTGGCGACACAGTGAGTACAGTAGGGGGCTGAGTACGCACCCCTGAGGGGCTCCAGTGTTGAGTGTTAGTGAGGATGAAATATTATCCCCAGTCTTCACTGATTGTGGCCTGTGAGTCAGGTAACTGGGGATCCAGTTGCAGAGAGTGGGGCTTAGTCCGAGATCACTAAGTTTAGTAATCAGTCTCGAGGGAATAATTGTGTTGAAGGCTGAACTGTAGTCAATGAGTAGTATTCTTACATAGCTGTTCTTGGTGTCAAGATGTTCTCAGGAAGAGTGAAGGGCAAGTGATATGGCATCTGGCATGGATCTGTTGGTCCGATCGGCAAATTGGAGTGGGTCAAGAGTAGTGGGGAGCTGGAAATGTGTTGCTGGAAAAGCGCAGCAGGTCCCGAAGAAGGGCTTATGCCCGAAACGTCGATTCTTCTGTTCCCTGGATGCTGCCTGACCTGCTGCGCTTTTCCAGCAACACATTTCCAGCTCTGATCTCCAGCATCTGCAGACCTCACTTTCTCCTCAAAGAGTAGTGGGGAGGCTGGAGTTGATTAATACCAGCCTTTCAATGCACTTCATGATCACCGAAGTTAGGGCCACTGGGCGGTAGTCATTGAGACATGCTGCATGAACCTTCTCAGGCACAGGGATGGAGTTGGCCTCTTGAAACAGGCAGGGACAGTGGTCTGCTGCAGGGAGAGGTTGACATAGGTTTAAAGGAGACAGTGAGGACTGCAGATGCTGTCTGAACTAGAGATCAGAGTCAAAAGGTGTGGTGCTAAATGACCCAGCCCTTTGTAGTAAAGAATTCCCCAGATTCACTATCCTCAGAGCGGACATTCCTCCTCATCCCAGCTTTAAATTTACAATCCCTCATTCTGAGATTACGTCCCTTGGTCAGAGACTCCCTGCATGGAGAACCAGCGTCTCCACAACTATCTTATTTAGTGTTCCAAGAACTGTGTATATATGATAAGACTCCCTCTCATTCTAAATGCCGATGAGTACAGGCCCACCTTACCCAACTTTTCCACATAAGACAGTCCCTCCATATCTAGTGAATACTAGACCAGCACAGTGAGGTCTGGCCTGTCTCCAATGCTTGTATATCTTTCCTTCAATAACAGCCCCAAAGCTATTCACAATATACCAGCTGAGAGAAGGAACCATCAAATGTCCAATCTCGCCTTATGTATCCCTTTGTCACACTTTGTTCTGAATTCCAGCCTCGGGCGACTGTCCGTGTGAAGTTTGCACATTCTCCCAGTGCCTGTGTGGGTTTCCTCCAGGTGCTCCAGTTTCCTCCCACAGTCCAAAGATGTGCAGGTTAGGGTGGATTGGCCATGCTAAATTGCCCCATGGTGTGCGGGTTAGGATGGATTGGCCAAGCCATGGTGTTCAGGGGTGTGCAGGTTAGGATGAATTGGCCAAGCTAAATTGCCCCATGGTGTTCAGGTTAGGATGAATTGGCCAAGCTAAATTGCCCCATGGTGTTCAGGGGTGCGCAGGTTAGGATGGATTAGGCAGATTGAGGTTAATTATCAATATTTGCAGGGCATTGATTGGCTACTTTATCACACGTGAAAAGACACTTACTAACATCGGGTTGGTATTGAGTTAGGAGGTTCATACCTGGCATCATTCGCAAATTTATACCAAGCAAAGATTGGCTGTGGTTTCATCCCCGTACTGACTGCCTTTCAGAAGTCTCACCATAAAACTTCCTTCAATTAAAGGCGCTACTTAAATTTGGTAAGTTGTTCTTGTTCTTTTCCTGTCACAATTCTTGCTGTCACCATGCCCCCTGACCTCAACCAGAGTTACCAAATTCCATTCGTTTTTCAAACGTTACTCCTGAAACCTTTGTGCTGACAATTATCCCAATAATTCCTAACCATCAGTTGGGTTTCCACGATATGGGGGAGCCGGTGTTGGATTGGGATGGACAAAGTTAAAAATCACAACACCAGGTTATAGGCCAACAGTTTCATGATCTTAGTAAATTACTGGGGTTAGCAGGGCAGAGAGGCATTAAAGTCTAATGGAGAGGCCCAAGATTTATGAGCATTAAGCATGGAATGAGTCACACAGAGTCATACAGCACAGGAACAGGCCCATTGGTCCAACCAATCCACGCCAACCAAGTTTCCCAAACTAACCAGTCCACTTGCCTGCACTTAGCCCCTATCCATCTATAGCCCTTTATATTCATGTATCTTTCCAAAGATCTTCTAGGAGAAGGGCCTGAAGAAGGGCCTGTGCCCGAAACGTCGAATCTCCTGTTCCCTGGATGCTGCCTGACCTGCTGTGCTGTTCCAGCAATAAAGTTTCAACAAAGATCTTCTAGGGCTGCACAGTGGTTAGCACTGCTGCCTCACAGCGCCAGGAACCTGGGCTCAACTCCAGACTCGGGCAACTGTTGTGTGGAGTTTGCACATTCTCCCCATGTCTGTGTGGGTTGCCTCCAGGTGCTCTGGTTTCCTCCCACAGTCCAAAGAGGTGGATTGGCCATGCTAAATTGCCCCATAGTGTTCAGGGATGTGTAGGTTAGGTGCATTAGTTAGGGGTAAATATAGGGTAGGGGAATGGGTCTGAGTGCTTTACTCTTCGGAGGGTCGGTGTGAACTTGTTGGGCCGAAGGGCCTATTCCCAAACTGTAGGGATTCTATAAATGTTGTAACTGTACCTGCATCCACTACTTCCTCTGGCAGCTCAGTTCACACATGATCCACCCTGTGTGTGAAAGAATTTCCCCTTAGATCCCTTTTAAAGCTTTCCCCTCTCACCCTAAACCTATGCCCTCTGGTTTTGGACTCCCTCACCTCAGGAAAAAGCTATTCACCTTATTCATGGCCCCTCATGATTTTATAAACCGGATTGGATGGATTAGAATGCAAGAGGTAGTTTACACACTGAATACTGTTGAGAGGAAAGGCTGGGAAAGATCTGGCAGTAATGATGGGTTTGACACTGACTGTGCCCAGTCATGACCCAGCAGCAATGAAAGCAGACAGAAAGTGGATCCACCAGCAAATCAGTGGAGTGTAAGTCCTGATTTCTCGTCTGATGCCTTTAAAATTCCAATGAGGCATAAAGGCAAGATCTAAACTTAGGAATCAATGAAGAGAAATGAGACTAATCTCTTGTGTCAGGGGACTGAATTATGGGAAAAAATGGAACCAGATGGCCAACTGTTCTTAAATATGTATCCTCGGGAAGTTTCTTAATATTCATTCGTGGAATGTGGGATCGCTTGGCTAACATTCCTTGCCCATCATAATTGCAATTAAGAGTCAACCCCATGACAGTGCATCTGGAGTCACATGTAGGTCAAACCAAGTTTCCTTCTTTACAAAGGGCATCAGTGAACGAGATGGGTTTTTATGGCAAATCGACATTAAGCCAGCTTTTTATCACAGAATTTGACTGAATTCAATACTTCCCCCTTCTGCCACAGTGGGTTTTGAACTCATGTCCCCAGAATGTTCGCCTAAAAGTTCTGGATTACCAGTTCGGTGAACTTAGATATTCATTAATCAACTTGTTTGAAGATGACATCACACACCTCTGCAGCAAGTGCATCTTGAATCTGGAGATGCTGGTGTTGGACTGGGGTGTACAAAGTTGTATATGAAAGAACTGAAACCAACATGATCATTTTAAAAGATGCGAGACTTAATAAACAAGCCAGGTCTTTTTCAATATATAATTTCAGATACATCACACTGTAAACTTTTGCTATAAATTCTGTGTCTTACAATCTTATTCTTCACAACCACTTGATGAAGGAGCAGCGCTCCGAAAGCTAGTGCTTCCAAATAAATCCGTTGGACTATAACCTGGTGTTGTGTGATTTTTAATCTTGAATCTGAATCTTCTAGCACAGTGAAAGGAACACTGCCACTGCACTGCAAAAGCCAGTGACTCCACCACTACATCAGTACCTCCCCTATGTGGGCATCTCAGACATTTATTGCCCATGCCCAAAGAGCAGACACTTAATGATTTTGACAAATGACTAAATGAGGTAGAAAATGTTGAGCCTGAACACATTTCTGTGTTAAACCGTGACCACAAGACATAGGAAAGGAGATCTCCACTAAGCTATCACACAGCCTCTGTCTATGTTGCTCTAACGTTACGCCATACCTTGGTTAACTCCAGATTTGGCATTCCAACGTACCCCTGGTCGGTTTCTCATTTTGGGTCAGCTGTGAAACAGAGTTCAGCCAATACACTGCTATGCGTGCCCTAACTTCACTCATTAACTCCAAGCTCTCAAACCTGCAATGATTCCTACTGGAGCGCCACCGTGATTTTACCATTTTCATCCTGGTTTGAAATCCTGCCTCCCCTTTGCCCCACTATCTCTGTAATCGCCTCCTGCCCAATCACTCCTCCAATCTGGCCTCTTGTGGATTTTAAATTGCTGTAAGTTGAGGGCAGAGCTTCCAGTTGCGAAGGCCCACACTCTGGAATTCCCACCCTAAACCTCTCAAATTCTCCTTCCTCCTTCGAGACACTCCCGAAAGTCATAACTCTTTGACCAAGCCTTTGGTCTTGTGTCCTAATAGCTCCTTATGTGGTTTGGGGTGTGGTCCCGTGAAGCCCATTCATTTCACTACCTCCCAAAAGTTGCTATATAAATTAAATTCATTGTACAAATTGGGGAAAGGACTGGCACTGGAAAGGTTCTGGAAATTGGGGAAAGGACTGCAGATGCTGGAGATCAGAGTCGAGAGTGTGGTGCTGGAAAAGCACAGCAGGTCAGGCAGCATCCAAGGAGCAGGAATTCCTGATGAAGGGCTTATGCCTGAACCGTCGATTCTCCTGCTCCACATAAGCTGGGGTACTGGAGACAAAGCACAAGACACAGGCATGCTGTGATGGGATGGTTAATTGTAGCTTTCTGTAAAAGCAGGAGCTCCCTTAACAAGGCAACAAGGCTCTCTCTACAAAGTCCCAACCTCTCAAAAATTTGAATATTCTTTTTTTTATATAATCTTGGAGGCTCTTCTCTGCTGGAATTCTGAGACTTGACTTCCTCCTCTTCAAACTCTCTCACTCTTGGATACTATCACGTTCTTCTGAATTTCCTTTTCCCAGCGTTTCGAAGTTCCAGTCTCACCTCCCAAAACATCACCTTCCTACAACACCATTGCGGTGAAATCAAAATTCCTCACAACCTTCTCTTCGACTCACTCCTCCCTGTGACTTCAGAGAAACTTGCTTCCCTCGGACTCTCCCCAACATCAAGCACAAAGATTGATGTTCCTCAATCATCTGGTTTCACGGAATCCCTGGAGCAGTGGAAGCTGGCTATTTGGCCCTTTGAAGAAACTTGATGTGGAGGTGCCCCTGTTGGACTGGGGTGGCCAAAGTTTAAAACTCACACAACACCAGGTTCCAGTCCAACAGGTTTATTTGGAATTCCATAAATCTGGAATTATTTATTCTGGAAACCTTGAATTAACTGCAGACGCCTGGCAAGTAGTAAGCTCCAGACCCAAATCCACATTCACGTATATGTCCCTTAAGACTCTAGGAGAAAGTGAGGGCTGCAGATGCTGGAGATCAGAGCTGAAAATGTGTTGCTGGAAAAGCGCAGCAGGTCAGGCAGCATCCAAGGAGCAGGAGAATCGACGTTTCGGGCATGAGCCCTTCTTCAGGGCTTTGTTTATAACAAAATAAACAGTGAGGGCAGTGCTTTGTGGACTTTAATTAGAAGAACATTGAAGGTGGAGAACAAGTCCAAACATCAGAAAACATTAGCAATTGAACAAGATCCTATGGAATGTTGGACAAAGCCTGCTGTCAGGAGATTTGACAACTCTTCAGTGAAGCAGCACCTGTGCTACTTGTGGATCCCAGTTTCCTACATAAAACAATGGCCTGCCTGGTATTGGAGACCCAGGATGATGCTTTGGGTATGTGGATTCAAATCCCACCATGACAGACAACAAAATTTGAATTTGATAAAGAAAGAACAAGAACTAAAAGCTAGACTAATGGTGACCACGTAGCCATTATCAATTATAAAAATCAGATTCATTAATGTCCTTCAGTCAAAGAGATCTGCTGCCCTTACCCAGCCTGTATTAAGGTATTAACGCACATGGGACAAAGACAGATATATGGCGTTGAACCTTGGATCCACCATGATATAACTGAATGGCAGAACAGGCTCAAGGGGTTGAATGGCCTAACTCCTGTTCCTGTGGATTACATCCGAATGGCTAGACAGGTTGGGACTTTTCCCACCGGAGTGTAGAAATGTTGAGAGGTGACCTTATAGTGGTTTATAAAATCGTGAGGGGTATAGGTAGGGTTAAGGGTAGTTGTCTCTTCCCAAGTATCGGGGTACTCAAGACAAGGGGGCATATTTTTAAGGTGAGAAGAGAGGATTTTAAAAGAGACACGAGGGGCAATTTATTTTTGACACAGAGTGGTTCGTGTGTGGAATGAACTTCTTGAGGAAGTGGTGGAAGTGGGTACAATTACAATGTTTAAAAGACATTTGGATAAGTACATGAATAGGAAAGGTTTGGAAGGATATGGGCCAGGAGCAGGCAGGTGGGACCAGTTTAGCTTGGGATTTTGTTCGGCATGGGCTGGTTGGACCGAAGGGTCTGTTTCCGCGCTGGATGACTCTGACTTTATGACTTCAGTCCCAAAGCAATGTGGTTGATGTTTGACAGCACTCTAAAATGTTTAGCCAGCCACTTCAATTCTGGACAACGACAGTCAACCAACAGTGTCCCTGCCTGTAGCACCCACATCCCATACAACAATAAACAGAACTGAGAAAGTAGAAAAGGAAATCAGTCCACTTGCCTCTATAATTTCCTCCTAGCGTGGTCATCCTAGACTATATTGCCACGAAACGAGGTGATTTTATAAACTCTAAAGCAGATGCGATTTGGGGATGCCGGTGTTGGGCTGGGGTATACAAAGTTAAAAATCACACAACACCAGGTTATAGTCCAACAGGTTTATTTGGAAGCACTAGTTTTCAGAATGCCGCTCCTTCATCAACTACCTGAACAGGCCTGTCAGTCTGGTTCAACTACTCGAGCCAAAAGGCTGTCCTGAATTTGCATTTCAAGATCCAATCTGCTTTTCCCAAGTAACAACCCATTGTTCAATACAAGTCTCAACGCCAGCCTTGGCACGATGTTAAAATATAATTAAACCCATATCTATTTAGAGACATCTCTGTGTAATCTCAACAATGTATCAAATGACCCCATCTGCCAAACAATGTCAATCCCAGAATTTGCTGCAGTACTTGATTGGTAATCACTATGACAACCAAACATTTAATTAGTGGCTTCCTTAGAATGCAGTTTGACAACTTTTCCACCCAGTGTTTTGGATGTAATGGGAATTCGACGGTGCTATACTGTCTTTAAACATCTAGTAAAGTATTCATTTTAGCTGTCTAGTGAAACTACATTAAAGCAGGAACAGGAGTAGACTTTCATATTGCCATTTATGAATATGGTAATAGAATTTGTTTAATCCTCATCGTTTCATTATTTCCTTCAATAACTTTAATTCTTAATTGCACAAGGAAGTCATTGACACTAACCACAAAGACTATTCTTGACCAGAATAGTTTCCCAAAAATCTTTATTCCCCAGATAATTCCACAATGGGACAGATTGCCAAAGGAAACAGTCAATGCCCTGCTCCACCATTCAGTATGATGTGGCTGCTCCTCTATTTAACACCATATCCTCACTTTCTTTCCATACTGCTTGATGCCTTTAATATCTAAGATCCATCAATCTCTTTCTGGAATATGCTCAGTGACCAAGCCTCCTTTTGCGATGAAAAATCCAGCTGGTTCACCAATGTCCTTTAGGGACAGGAACTGCCCCGTGCTCACCTGGTGTGGCTTACACGTGACTCCAGACCCACGGCAAATGTGGTTGATTCGAGAATTAGGGTTGGGCAATAAACATTGGTCTAGTCAGGGATTCCTATATCCTATGAAGGGATTTTTAAACATCCACAGTTTTACCACTCTCTGAGTGAAGAAATGTTTCCTCATCTCAGTCCTACCCTGGATCGTGAGACTGTCCCCCTAGTTCTAGACTGCCCAACCAGGGAAACACCCTCCCTGAATCTAGTCTGTCCAGCCACGTCAGAATGTTACAATCTTCAGATTATTTCCATTTCGAGGTGTTAATTATTGGGACCAGCACTTCAGCAGATACTGCCTGGTTTAGCTTGTGCTGCCCATACAGTTGTTGGTGCAATGGGGATATCAGTCTGTGAAGCCAATACAACTAAAGCACAGGAAGCAGCAGCACTCGTATTTTTTCACATTTGGCCAACATGTCCCATTAGATCTTTCGATTGTTTTCCCACCCATGGTCAGCATGGATGAGTTGGACCGAAGGGTGTGTTTCCATGCTATTAGAGATTTATAAAATCATGAGGAGCGTGGATAAGATAAATAGACAAAGTCTTTTCCCTTGGGTGGGGAAGTCCAGAACTAGAGGGCATAGATTTAGAGTAAGAGGGGAAAGATTTAAAAGGGATCTAATAGATGATTTGTTCCAAGCAGAGGATGGTACGTGTATGGAATGAGCTGCCAGAGGAAGTGGTGGAGGCTGGTACAAATAGAACATTTTAAAAGCATCTGGACGGGTATATGATTAGGAAGGGTTGGGAGGGATATGGGCCAAATGCTGGCAAATGAGACTAGATTAGATTAGGATATCTGGTTGGCATGGATGACTTGGACTGAAGGCAAGTTTAAAAGGGCGGTCAGAGTCGAGAGTGTAGAACTGGAAAAGCACAGCTGGTCAGGCAGCATCCGAGGAGCAGGGGAAAAAAAAAGAATCGATGTTTCGGGCATAAGCACTTCATCCGGGAACTTTAACTCAATCTCTTGGATAGGAAACCCACGGAATTCAACACAATGTTGCTTTCATACAGCAGTCAATGTTACTTTCTAACTCTCAATACCAGATTGGAGAACGCCGATTTCCTCATCTTTGTCTCAACAGTCTTTTGATGGGCAGATTTGGATAAAATGGTCTCCCACATTTATAATTAACAACTTGAACAAATCCTTCCCCTTTTCACCCTGAGCCAGAGTTATTTTTTAAACAACTCATCACATCGGCGTTTAGGTCGTACGCATTTGGCTCGAGATGATGATCTGGTAATTATCACATTGCTGTTCGTTGGAATCCTGCTGTGCACAATTTGCTAAAGTCAGGCAGAAGTTTGAGAGAAAGTACTTGATTGACTGTAAAATGCTTTGGCATGCATGATGACATGAGAGGCACCAGATTAAAATAGTGTTTTCTTTTTGTATATGAACGGGCATAAGTTATCTCTCCAAAAATATCCCAAATTGATATCCTGGTTGGGAGAAGAAACAGACAAGAACAGAAATCCTATTGAAAATGAACAGCCTTTTAAAACTTCCCCAAACGAGATTTAATTGTTCTAAACATTCTGAAATCTGTCCCTGTACCCTGGTCATACAGACCTACAGCACAGAAAAAAAATCCCTTCAGCCCATTGAACCTGTGCGAGTCAAAAACAAGCCCCCAACTACTCCCAGCACTTGGCCCATGGCCCTGCATGCTTTGGCATCGCAAGTAACCATCTGAATACCTCCTCGATATGAGGAGGGTTTATGCTCCACTAACCTTAAAGCAGTGGGCTCGTAGATTCTCACTATCCTCCGAGTGGCAAATGTCTTTCCCCAAATATCCTCTAAACCTCTGCCCCTCACCTTAAACCAATGCCGCTTGGTCACTGATCCCTCGAGCAAGGGCCAAAGTTGCTTCCTTCCTCCCCTATCTGTGCCCCTCATTATTTTACACATCTCATTATAGGAAGGATGTGGAAGCTTTAGAGAAGAGATTTACCAGGATGCTGCCTGGACTGGAGGGCATGTCTTATGAAGAAAGGTTGAGGGAGCTAGGGCTTTTCTCATTGGAGCAAGGAGGATGAGTGGTGACTTGATAGAGGTGTACAAGATGTTGAGAGGCCTAGATAGAGTGAATAGCCAGAGACATTTTCCCAGGGAGGAAATGGCTGTCATGATGGGCATAATTTTAAGGTGATTGGAGGAAGGTTTAGGGGAGAAGTCAGAGGGACGTTCTTTACACAGACTGTGGTGGATGCGTGGAATGTAGTGCCAGCAGTGGTTGTGGAGTCAGGGCCATTTATACAACTCTTGGATAGGCACATGGATGATAATACAATGAAACGTATGTAAGTTAGTTTTATCTTAGAGTAGGATAAAAGGCTGCAATGACATGGAGGGCCAAAGTGCCTGTACTGTGCTGTACTTTTTTATGGTTGATGTTCGGTCATATTCCACCTCAATCTCCTCTGCTCAAAAGGAAAACAAGCCCAGTCAGTCCAATTTCTCTTCATAACTGAAATTCTGGTAAATCTCCTCGGCACCCTCTCCAGTGTTATCCTCTCCCTTGTTATAGCGTGGCTTCCAAACTGCACATAATAATCCGGCTGTGGTGTACTGCGGACTCGAGGTGAGGCACAGCGAGAACTGGAGGCCAGTGTGGGACTCATCTGGAAGGACTGTACTTCTGAAATTTTTATTTTTTTATTCTTCTAATTGGTTCCTAAACTTTTGTACTTGGATACAATTTGTACCTAAGATGGTGCAAAAGTGTGTCATGCGGGACTTTTTATTTTTTTGCTTTTTCTAATTTATTCCTGAATACCTTGGTACCAAAGATGGCACTGTAAGGGTCAACTTTGTCAACTTTTCACCTTACTCATGTGAGTACATGCGACCTAATTCTAACGGAGCTTTTGTACAGCTTCAGCATAACATCCCTGTCCTCAGCACACAAGGTCAGACACTGGTACTTAAACAAGGTGCCTGAACTTCTTAAATTACTACTTCTAACATTTGAGGTACATTAAACATGCATCATAACTTGAACATAACATCGACATACACAAAATCCACAAGTCTGTTTAAACCAGTTTTATTCAGTATGTGGATAAAATGGTACTTTAATCCAATATGTGCAGACTCACACCGGAGATTTCTTTGTTGCCAATTTTCTTCCCCACTCTCCTCTGCCTTCCTCTTGAATGCACCTCACTGTTGCTAGGCTACAGTGCCAGTAAATGGTAGGTACCTTGTCCGAGTACCTGTTCTTCCTGCCCAATGGGAGCTGGTGATCAGAGAGACCATCGCCAACTCATTCCTAAGCTCCTCCAGTGTGTGCACACTTTAGAACTTCCCAATGTTTCCAATTTCCAAATCAATGTGAATTTTCTAAACACCGACAAGATGTGTCTTGCAGGTTTGAGACGAAGCCAAGGTGACATCTATCATGTGATTGGTGTGCCTCTGTGACATGCAGCTCTATAAATCCAATAACATTTTGAGATAAATTTCAAAAGTCATGGAATTAAACAGAGGCACATCAGTGTGGAACACGCTGTAGACTGAAAAGTTTAGCTCTAGCACATTCTCATAATTTTCAGTTTGCGATGATTTGCTGTTCGGCTTTACACACAATGTTCCCTCAAATCTCTGAGGGTCCGTGCACACTGGTCACCGTGCAATGCCATTTGCTGCATTGATTTCCAATCCTGGAACAGGACCTCAGAAGTCACGGTGGCTCAGTGGTTAGCACTGCTGCTTCACAGCGCCTGGGACCGGGATTCGATACCAACTCCACACAGAACATTCTCCCAGTGTCTGTGTGGGTTGCCTCGGGGTGCTCCAGTTTCCTCCCACAGTCCAAAGATGTGCAGGGCAGGTGAATTGGCCATGCTAAATTGCCCCATAGTAGATGCATTAGTAATAGGGTAAGGAAATGGGTCTGGGTGGGATACTCTTTGGAGGGTTGGGTGGACTTGTTGGGCCAAATGGCCTGATTCTATGATTCTAAGTCCATACAAAAAAAAAAAAATCTGAGCAATATGCTGCTTACATGCTATGCATATCATAAATATTAAAGGGCGTTATGATGAGATTGAGACACCCAAGAGTGGAATGTGCTATGTGGAGATAAGGTGAATTTTATTGCACTCTCCAAAACATTCAAGTTGAAATATTTTAGAATGTACTTTCACAAACATTATGAATAAAGTATATGTAAGGAAAACAAATTCAGATGTGAACTTCACAGGTCACAGGAGCTGCGTCTGTCTTTGTAAATGGGGTTTCGGTTTGGAGGGATGACAAGAATATGGGTAAGAGATTGGGTCAGAGAATTTGTGGGTCTACATTTGCAGCAGGCTTGCCTCACTGATGTATTGAAACATTCAGGAGTGAACTTGGTGATACAAATAAATCACCTCTCTCAAAGGGCCTGTAACACTTTACACTGCCTCAGACTCTACACGGAGATCAGTGAACCCAGGGTAGCCACAGGACAACATTCAGATGGACAGCGAAATGATTACATGGCTTTGGAAAAAGCATTTGCCATTGTGACTAAGAACTAGCCAAGTCAGGGCTTCCCCTGGTAATGTAAATCACAGAGATTCAGAACTGATCAGGAACCAGTTTAATTAAGTTCTTAATTAAATGGTCACAGTAATGAAATGTCAGAGACTCAGTTAACATATGGGGGAGATTTGGGGGCTTTCTCAATGGATGCAAAGCACATTATATTGGTTTAGCACTCACTCTCATTCTGTGTCTTTTCTTGTTCAACAGCTAGGAGAAAGTGAGGACTGCAGGTGCTGGAGAGTCAGAGTCAAAAAGTGTGGTGCTGGAAAAGCACAGCAGGTCAGGCAGCATCCGAGAAGCAGGAGAGTCGACATTTCAGGCACAAGCCCTTTATCAGGAATGTGGAGGGGGAAGAGGGCTGAGAGATAAATAGGAGGGTGGGGAACTCTCAACTGTGACTACAAGCATGCAACCACTTCACTCCAACAGGTGTGGGTGCTTTCAGTCAGATAACCAAGCTGCCATTGGTACCACTTTCTCAGTGACACATATTGAAATTCTAGTTCACAAACAGTTAAACAATGTGTAGAAGTTCGACAGGTTTCAACACCCTCTTTTAGTATGTTGTGGTGGACACACCCAATGCATTTTTTGCATGGTTTGTATGCCTGGCCCCTCCCCTAAAAAGAGCTTTATAAACATGTACAAATTATATATCACATTTGGGTCTTCAAGAGCATGGAAATCTTCAGACTATACTTTATGCAGAATGTTACAACAGGTGCAAGGGATGCAATGAGGTTCCCCAAAACCAGCAACAACTGAAGTTTTATTTAATGGCGTTAAATTTTAATCTGGCTGTCAAGGTGTAATCCAAGAGAACTGAGCAATATTATTCTGGCTAAATCCATTCTGAAAAATGGCATTGTTTTCCGTATGGTTTAGGAGCAGGGAGTAGGCCACTCAGCCCCTTGAGCCTGTTCTGCCATTCAGTAAAGATTCTGGTTACTTCAGCTTCCACCTATCTCCAGTCCCCCTCTGCCCTCAGCCTTAAAAAAAATTCAAGAGCTTTGCTCCCACCACTTTGAGGGTAGAGAGCTCCAGAGGAGTTTTATTTTCCCTCACTATTGTTTTGGGACATCAGGAAACTTGTATTAAAAAGACTAGGTTCAAAGGTTTTTTTATTTATCCCTAGCCCCTGCAACAAGAGCAAACTAACGTGGTCGAGTTACATTTTGAAGAAACAACTTACTTCCCAGCTGTGTGTTTCTTAGATAGAGTCTACTTGACAGGGATGTCCTTCACGAAGTAGCCATGATGTGGAGATGCAGGTGTTGGACTGAGGTGGACAAAGGTAAAAGTCCTGATGAAGGACTTATGCCTGAAATGTGAATTCTCCTGCTCCTCGGATGCTGCCTGACCTGCTGTGCTTTTCCAGCACCGCACTCTCGACTCTGATCTCCAGCATCTGCAGACCTCACTTTCGCAAAAGTTAAAAATCCCCCAACACCAGGTTATAGTCCAACAGGTTTATTTGGAAGCAGCAGCTTTCGGAGCACTGCTCCTTCATCAGATATACTCCATGAGGTTCAGGGTGGAACATCAATCCTTGAACAAGGAGATCAGCCTCTTCAAAACCTGAGGACCTTTAAATCCCTGAGATCTGTGCACAACTTATACACCTGCTACTCATTTCGATACAGGAGGTGAGAAAAGGTCAAGAGTTTATGGACAGATTGAAAGACGATAAGATTAATGCTATTTTCTGTCAAAGTACGAACAAATATTGACTGACCAAGCCTTTCCTATTCAGCTAACTCCCAGGTGATCTGCAAACTGAAGACCGCTTTCTGCAATCTACTTATGTTGATGCTCTGGGATTGAAAGCATGATGCAGCATGGTGGCTGAGTGGTTAGCACTGCTGCCTCACAGCATCAGGGACCTGGGTTCAATTCCCACCTTGGGTGACTGTCTGTGTGGAGTTTGCACATTCTCCCAGTGTCTGCGTGGGTTTGCTCTAGTTTTCTCCCACAATCCAAAGGTGTGCAGGTTAGGTGAACTGGCCAGGAGAAATTGCCCATAGTGTCCAGGGACGTATAGGCTAGGTGCATTAGTCAGGGGTAAATATATAGAGAGTGGTGTGGGAATGAGTCTGGGTGGGATAGTCTTTGGAGGTCTTGTTGGGCCAAATGGCCTGTTTCTACATTGTAGGATTTCTATGATGATGCAGTGAGGACTAGAAGGGGTTTTGAGGTTAGATGATGTTCTGCATGGAGTGACTAGGAGAGGGCAATACACAAGACTGATCCATGAACTGTACATCTCTACTATTCCTCTCCCACGCCTTCATTTTGAAAGTGCCAATCAATCTTCAGTAATTTTCTGCTTATGGTGGGGGAGGACTTTCAGGTCCAGGTCCAGTCACTGATGACTGAGTCTCAAAACCAGGCGGTGCTCAAGTGGTTGGAGTTGGAGGGTTGCTGAGGCTGGGGAAAGCGACAAAGGGTTGGGAGGCGTAGGGCGAGATCTTTAAAATGGAGCTGTTGCCAGACTGGGAGCCAGTGCAGATTGTCACGTGTCTGGGCAGACTGATTCGTTTTGGGCCCCTTTCGGGAATGGCTGGGAAAGCTCCAGCGGTCTGGCATCATCCGAGGAAAGAAAGCAAAGTTCACATTTCAGGTCCAGTGACCCTTCTTCCAAAGACCAGCTACTTTAGCAGAAACATAACGAAACTAAGCTCAGAGACGTGGGCCACGTTATTAAGTTTTCCAGAATAATACTGCTATTGTTAAATACCCAACATTTGCTGGATATTACACAGAGTTAAATAACTGTGGTATTTTCTAACTGCTCCCGGTGATCATTAGCCTGCCTGGTTAAAATTCTACGTTTGCCACTTTTCTAAAATTTTGAATACAAGTAATGAAAATATGGAGAACAAAATAGTTTCTATGTTCAAGAACACTGACAGCACAAAACGCCTCATCTTCCACCTTGGGATCCTGCACCCACATGGGTTCAATGTGGATCTCACCAGTTTCCTCGTTTCCCATCTCTTCCCCCACCCCCCTGCTTGGCCCACAAGCCTCATTCTTCATGAAGGGCTTATGCCCGAAATGTTGATTCTCCTGGTCCTCGGATGCTGCCTGACCTGTTGTGCTCTTCCAGCACCATGCTCTCGACTCTGATCTCCAGCATCTCTGATGTCCTCACTTTCTCCGTGTAGACATCAAGGCTTGAATTGGCTGATATAACTGGATGAGGCAGGTGACATTTTCTTAATTATTTCCTGGGTGTCACTACTTGGTGCCTACTGAACGGGAGTGGCTTGCTGGGCTAATCCAGAGGGCAATTAAAGAGTTATATGTAGGCTAGACCCAGTAAAGGCAGCAGATTTCTCTCCCTTAAAAAAGGACACTATGAAAATCCATCTGGTTCACCAATCAGTAAAATTAAATACCCATCAGAGTTGGCATGATCAACGTTAGCTTTATGATCCAGCTTTATTAATTGAATTTCACCAACTACCACAGCAGGATTTGAACCTATGTACCTACAGCAATAACCTCGGCCTCTGGATTGCTCGTCCAGCAATAAGACTCCGACAGATAGGAACAGTAGGCCATTCAACCCCTTGAACTTGCTCGGCCATTCAAGACTGATCCCTCACTTCCACTTTTCTTTCTTTCTCTCCCTCCCTCCTTTAAATATATACAAAGACTCCGCACCCTCCCCCCTCCCCCCTCCCCCCCAGCTGTCTGTGGCGAGGACTCCCAAAGATTCATTGTGCCACCACCATCAGGTTCAGTGAGCTGTTGATGAAGATTGAAGGTGTCAAAGTTGACAGGATGAGATCAGAGTCGACAGTGAGGTGCTGGAAAAGCAGGTTAGGCAGCATCCAAGGAGCAGGAGAGTTGACGTTTCGGGCATAAGCCCTTCATCAGCCTCTCCCCCAGCTTATCCCAGTCCCGAGCCTCCAACTCAGCACCACCCTCATGACCTGTCCATCTTCCTTCCCACCTATCCACCCTCCTCG
>NC_057730.1:50145094-50148178 GCF_004010195.1 Chiloscyllium plagiosum | reverse complement strand
GCAGCCCCCACCCCTCTGCTTGGCCCACACGCCCTCATTCCTGATGAAGGGCTTATGCCCGAAATGTCAATTCTCCTGCTCCTCAGATGCTGCCTGACCGGCTGTGCTTTTCCAGCACCACACTCTCGATCTCTGATCTCCAGCATCTGCAGACCTCACTTTCTCCAGGATGATAGCAGGCCATGAAAACTGGCTCACAACAAATTTCCAACTAATCTCAGTTACTATTTCTTCACAGGAAGCTCCCTGCAGGTTTGGGCTGTATCTTCACAGCTAAATGCTACTTTTGGAACTTCCACTTCAATGAATTTACACTGCAGTGACTGCTGGGTGACTATAAAAGCTACAGAGACATTTCGACCTAGATTACTGAAACCGAATTCTTCCAGACAACAATGTGAAACCAGTGAAATGTTGGGTTCCTAGTCAGTGCTGCTGGAACAAAATTTCAAACTCTCTCCCTAACAGCATTATGGGTTTATCTGCATCAAATGGACTACAGCGGGTTCAAGAAGGCAGCACCTTCTCAAGGGCTACTAGGAACGGGCAATTAATGCAGGGCTGGCCAAGCAACATCCCACATCCCGTACATGAATAACTCTAGCAGAACCACCAGAACTTTGCCCAATTTCTGGACAGCTTTCCTCCTCCAGAAATGCCTGATGCTGAAAGGTAATTGGCCTTTATTTATGATGTGGGGATGCCAGTGTGGGACTGGGGTGTACAAAGTTAAAAATCACACAACACCAGGTTATAGTCCAACAGGTTTAATTGGAAGCACACTAGCTTTCGGAGCGATGCTCCTTCATCACTACCACCTGATGAAGGAGTGACAGTCCAAAAGCTAGTGTGCTTCCAATTAAACCTGTTGGACTATAACCTGGTGTGTTGGCCTTTATTTAGGCGTCTTCAATGCCTAGGAAGTTTTTTTTATTTTAAAAATAAATCTTAGGCTGGTATGTCACAAGGTAACCTAATACATATACGACCTCTCAAACTGTAGTCACACAAGCTGTGGTTTTCACTTGTGAAAGTGAATGTTTTCACAAGTCTGCTCGCAGTTTAGGCATTTAGTTGCAACACTTGATTCTTTAATCAATGGTCACACTGTCTTCTGGCTGCACATGAAAACCACCATTTATAATGGTCCAGAGACTCATCACCGCATTCAATGTGCTGCTCAGGTGACTCCAGACTTAGATCATGGATCACCAGCCATTACTGATCCCCCAGTCTGAGGAAGGCTCACTCAACCAGAAACATTAACTCTGCTTTCTCTCCACAGATGCTGCCAGGCCTGCTGAGATTTTCCAGCAATTTGCCTTTATGTTGCTGTACTCTGATACAGTTTGGACACTTGAACAATCTCCAAAAGGCACCTCAGAACCCTGGAGAGGTACCAGCAGCCAGTCTCTCCCAAGATCCTCCAAATCTGATGGCAGGATAGGGCAGTCCAATAGCAGTGTCCTCTCCCAACTCAACACGCTCAGCGTCAAGGCACTAATCTCTCAAAACCCGTTCATCTGGGTGGGGCTGTCTCTCAGCAGTCTGAATCCAGAGTCCCAAAGCAACTGTTTTTCTCAGAGTTTGGTGGGGGCAGGAGGACGATGGTTTAGGGATGTCCCCACTGCCTCCTGAAGAGCTCAAACATCCCCTGCTGACGCATGGGAGAAACTTGTCTTGAATGACCAAAATGAAGAAGGTTCATTTGGGAAGGCAGCGAGCACATCGATGGACGTTGTTGGAAGGTGCAGAGGTACAGTTGTGGCATTGGAGAAGGTGTACAAACTCCCAAAATTGCCCAGGTGGCCAGCACTTCAAGCGTTACCTGCCTCAAGCGTGGCAGAGTCGGGAGATCATGCATTGGACTCATTAGCCATTTCGGAATCCATCAAAAGGGGAGGCAATGGCCTAGTGGTCTTATCATTGGACTATTAATCCAGAGAGCCAGATGATGTTCTGGGGACCTGGGTTCAAATACTGCCATGGCAGATGGTGAAATTTGAATTCAATGAAAAAATAAAATCAGAAATTAGGAGTTTAATGATGACCATGAATCCATTGTCAATTGTCAGAAAAATTCATCTGGTTCACTGATATCCTTTAGGGAAGAAAATTGCCATCAGTTCCTGGCCTGGCCTACATGTGACTCCAGAGCAACAGCAATGGGGTTGACTCTTAACTGCTCTCTGGGGCAATTAGGGATGGACAATAAATGCTGCCTAGCCAGTGAATGAATACAGAGAAAAGAATGATACGGTAGCAATTATATCCAGGCAGTAGAGAAGATGCCCCTAAATGGTGTGCTCATATTGAAATGTTCGTTTTATATTAAACCTTCATTAAGTTGGTTAAGGTGTCATTTGGAACTTAAAGGAATGGCTCCAAAGAGGTTTCACGATAGGGCACATTAACTGCATGAACCGCCTTGGCCAATTCTCCGACCTTTAGAGATCTCTTAAACCTCCAGGTGAATCTGCAAAGGCTTCCCTTCACAGTCACAGTCGATGTCAGGGGCAGTACAATGCACATGTTTTACCATCTGTTATAGCGGAGATCTTTGAAAACATGATGAAGGACTACCCTATTTCTTCAGTGCAAACTCAGTTCCTCGTCCAATAAACATGTGCACAGCCACATTTGGAAATTAGTGACCTCCGCATCTAACATCAGATGCTTTACTCCATCACTGTGTTAGGACGCAGAAGCAGGCCCATTGTGATTGTATCAGTTCTTCAAACAAGCATTGTTACCTAGTGCTAGTTACCGTAATTACACCGGCACCACTCCCCACCTCTTCCTCCGCTACATTGATGGCTGCATTGGCACCACCTCATGCTCCCGCGAGGAGGTTGAGCAATTCACCAACTTCACTAATACATTTCACCCTGACCTTAAATTTACCTGGACTATCTCTGACACCTCCCTCCCCTTCCTGGACCTCTCCATCTCCATTAATGACAACCGACTTGACACCGACATTTTTTTTTTTATACAAACTTACCGACTCCCACAGCTACCTGGATGACACCTCTTCCCACCCTACCTCTTGCAAAAATGCCATCCCGTATTCCCAATTCCTCC
>NC_057730.1:50135735-50144346 GCF_004010195.1 Chiloscyllium plagiosum | reverse complement strand
CCACCCTCCTCTCACTTATCTCTCCACCCTTCAGGCTCTCTGCCTGTATTCCTGATGAAGGGCTTTTGCCAGAAACGTCGATTTTACTGCTCCTCGGATGCTGCCTGAACTGCTGTGCTCTTCCAGCACCAGTAATCCAGAATCTTTACCCACATCCTTGTAAACTATTTCTATCCAAATAACCATCCAATACCCTCTTGAATGCCTCAATTGAACTTGCCTCCAGCATTTCCAGGCAGTGTATTCCACACCCAAACTACTCGCTGAGTCCAAATGTTTTTTTCTCACATCACCCTCTCCTGTTTTGCACATCACTTTAAGCCTCTTGTTCATCATCTTTTTACAGGCAGGAACAGCTTCTCCTCTATTCAGTCCACTTGTCTTCAAGAAAAGTAACAAGTTTTGAAATGACCTTCATTGGCTATAAAGTGCTTCAAGATATCATGAAAGATGCTAAATAAATGCAAGAGTTTTGAAGATTTATTCAGTTAGATTAGATTAGATTAGATTACAGTGTGGAAACAGGCCCTTCGGCCCAACAAGTCCACACCGACCCGCCGAAGCGAAACCCACCCATACCCCTATATTTACCCCTTACCTAACACTACGGGCAATTTAGCATGGCCAATTCACCTGACCCTGCACATCTTTGGACTGTGGGAGGAAACCGGAGCACCCGGAGGAAACCCACGCAGACACGGGGAGAACGTGCAAACTCCACACAGTCAGTCTCCTGAGGCAGGAATTGAACCCAGGTCTCAGGCGCTGTGAGGCAGCAGTGCTAACCACTGTGCCACCGTGCCGCCCACTAGTTAGTATCACCATCTGGAGTTTAGCACAATTAATTATAGATTCATACAGTTGTACAGCATGGAAACAGACCCTTTGGTCCAACTCATCCATGCCAACCAATATCCTAAACTAATCTAGTCCCATTTGCCAGCACTTGGCCCATATCCCTCTGAACCCTTCTTATTCATATACTCATCCAGATGCCTTTTAAATGTTGTAATTGTACCAGCCTCCACCACTTCCTCTGACAGCTCATTCCATACACGTACCACCCTCTCTGTGTGAAAAAGTTGCCCCTTCATTCCTTTTGAATCTTTCCCCCCTCACCCTGAACCCATGGCCTCTGTTTCTGGACTCCCCAGCCCAGGGAAAAGACATTGTGTGTCATTACTATTAGAATGGCAGAACTTTTTACCCTGCAATTTCTAAACCATGATCAAAAGGCTGAGAATTTTGATGCATTTTTGACTTGTACTGAGTTATATCACCGACTCCGTATGACTTGGGTCTCAGATGAGCGACAGCTGAGCTGATCAGCGTTTGTTGTTACGCTAGCGTTCCCATTAATCATAAACAGAATTAATTTGGGTGGAATTTGACTGTTTGGGATTCCAGTTAATGATAACACAAGATTCTGTGAAAACTGTTAGAATTTAACTAACCACACGCAGTGCGATAACTCATTTGCTGGAATGACTGAAATTCCTGACTTGCCTTGTACTTAAAACTTCCTTTCCACGTAGTTACTTTTAAAGACCCGCATTCGGTGTTAAAACATTAACCCTCAACACAGCCACTTCAACAAGTTCAAAGAAATCCCCAGCAAAGTGCACCTTGCCTCTCCAAATATTGGTGAGGTGGGCTGTTGCGGTACACACCATGAATAGGAGTGGAAAGACCAGATCAGAAGTGAATGTGGGTGACAACATTTAATAATTACAATGGGGCTTTGGCTGAAACAGTGATGTTTTGCATCAGTTTCAATGCTTCGGGCACTGAGATAGAATGTTGTGGAACCTGTGGAACACATTACAACCATTGTTTTCCAACAGTGGGCCAGGCCCTAAGCTTTATGGTTTTGACAGGAGGAGGACAGGATTCCATCCACAAAACATCTAATCTGATCAAAATAGAACTTTTTCAAAGGTACTCTCGCCTGATTGTCAAAGCTGCATATAAACTTATGAATGAAACACTTCATTAGATTCTTGTGTGTCAAGTCAACTACCTGAAGGATAAACCTGTTGGACTGTAAACTGGTGTTGTGCGATTTTTAACTTCCTGATGAAGGGCTCTTGCCCGATACGTCAATTTTCCTGCTCCTCGGATGCTGCCTGACCTACTATACTTTTCCAGCGCCACACTCTCGACTCTGATCACCAGCATCTGCAGTCCTCACTTTCTCCTCCTGATTTTTAACTTTACCCACCCCAGTCCAACACCGGCACCTCCAAATAAAGTCACAACAGAGACAGCCATACAAGCAGACGAATGAACATAGTTCTGATTTATTTTTGCCGTATGTACCTAAGTATAGTGAAAAGTTTTGTTTTGCATGTAGTACAGGCAGTTCATATCATATAAGGAATAGCAGTGGGTGAGTGAACACAGCGAGGTATACAAAAGTCACAGCTGCACAGAAGGTATCCAAAAATCAAGATGAACATTAGATTTGAAAGTTGAGGGGGTCCATTCAGCAGGAGAAAGTACGGACTGCAGATGCTGGAGAGTCCGAGTCAAAAAGTGCGGCACTGGAAAAGTACAGCAGGTCAGGCAGCATCGGAGGAACAGGAGAGTCGACGTTTCGGGCATAAGCCCTTCATCAGGAATGTCTGCAGTCTAATAGCGGGAAAGAAGCTGTTCTTGAACTTGTTGGTACAACTATTTAAGCTTCTGTATCTTCAGCCTGACAGAAGAGGTTGGTGACCGGGGCGGGAGTAAACGAACAAGGAGAAAAAGTAGGCCACTTGGCCCTTTCGGCCTGCTCCACAGGATCATAGCTTCTGGGATTTTAAGCTCAAGTGTACATTCCTTGGTAATCAAGAATCTGTCCACCTCTACCTGAAAAATATTTGAAGTTTCTGCATCCAATGTCTTTTGAGGCGAGGAATTCCAAATACGCACAAACCTCAGAAAAACAAACAGTTTTCTCGTCTTTGTCTTGAATGGGTGACTCCTTATTTGTAAACTACAACCCTTAGTTCCAAATTCTCCCACGAGAGGAAACATCCTTTTCCCATCATTCAGCACAGCGTCTCAATTGAAGAGAAAGTTCTGTCTGCAGTTACATAAGGTGGCATCTTGCTGAGGCCTCAGACATCTTCCTCGCAATCTGAAGAGCTGACGAGGGTTGGGGTGGGTGGGGGGAGGTGCTCTTCCTCGTTTTGATGGTCTGTGGGATGGGGCGGGTGGGGGGGGGGTGGTGCGAGGTGAGAGGGGGGTTGGACCCACCATGGTAGCTCCCCTTTCCCCCTCCCCCCTCCCCCACACCTGATGTCCAACCTCTTGATCAGGATTGCCTGGAGCTAGCTAAAACCCAGTTGGTGGGTTGAGATTCCAAAGTGGTCTTCAAACATAAGGATCTAAGAATGAAAATATCAATCGTAGGCCTTACCAGGCTGAACATACGGCTGGAAGAGCACAGCAGGTCAGGCAGCATCCAAAGAACAGGACTCTCCTGCTCCTTGGATGTTGCCTGATCTGCTGTGTTTTTCCAGCGCCACACTCTTGACTCTGATCTCCAGCATTTGCAGTCCTCACTTTCACCTCCAGAACATAGGTCTGGTGGAGGTGAGGTGATGGGTTTCAGATCACCGCTGGTGTGTTAATTAAGGGTCCTTCCCACCTCCAAATTTGTCACTCCCTTTACCCAAAGCTTCTATCCATAGCTTGGAGCAGGAGGGTGCTGTTGGTCCATCTAGCTTCCCCAGACAAATCTCCCCGTAGATTCCTTACTCTGATTTGGAATCTGTAGTCCCACATCAAGCTGCTTTTAGTCTTTACAACTCCAGCCTTTCCCCATAAAACTCCACGCCTCGTTCCAGGGATGTAACCTCACTCTGAACTCTGAATATTTGCCTCACTTTCTTACGCTTTACACTTATCAGTGTGGAATCCAATCTGTTTATTATTCATTAAATAGGCCAATCGAGCTTATTGCACTGCGGGAAACACCTTTGGCTATTATATCTAGTTTGTCATCTTGTGGGGTGGTATCAATCATTTAACCTGTCACTTAAAAAAAAAACAGAAGACAGCAGTGCTAACATGATCGAGGGACTTTAATGGGTGCCATTGGAATCCAATTTGACATTCTCAAGTTTTAAGGCCATAAGATGTAGGAGCAGATGTAGGCCATTCAGCCCTTCCAGTCTGTTCAATAAGATAATGGCTGATTTATTCATTCTCAATTCCACTTTCCTGCCTTCTCCTCATAACCCTCGATTCTTTTACCGATTAAAAAATTGTTTTATCTCGGCCTTGAATATAATTAGGAGAATAAGTGAGGACTGTAGATACTGGAGATCAGAGTTGAAGAGTGTGGTGCTGGAAAGCACAGCAGGTCAGGCAGCATCTGAGGAGCAGGAGAATCAACATTTTGGGCATAAGCCCTTCATCAGCCCCACTTATCCTAGTTCCAAGCCCCCAACTCGGCACCGCCCTCATGACCTGTCCATCATCCTTCCCACCTATCCACTCCACCCTCCTCTCTGACCTCTCACTTTCACCCCTACCTTCATCCACCTATCACATTCTCAGCTACCTTCCCCCCAGCCCCACTCTTCCTCCCATTTATCTCTCAGCCCCCCCAAGCCCACGAGCCTCATTCCTGATGAAAGGCTTATTCCCGAAACTTTGATTCTCCTGCTCCTCGGATGCAGCCTGACCAGCTGTGCTTTTCCAGCACCACACTCTTGAATTTGAATATACCTAGCATCCCAACCATCACTATCCCATTAATTCCGTGTAATCTGTTACCATCTTTTAAATGCAGCCAGCGTTTTGGAGACAGCATCTAATAACTCTTGTGAAATCCAACAAGATAGTATCCACCATGTCACTTACACCCAAGAGACCATAAGAAATAGGAACTGGAGTAGGCCATTCAGCCCTTCAAACCTGCTCTGCCGTTCGAAAGGATCACGGCCGAATCAACAATCATCACGTCCACTTTCCTACCTTTCCCCAGAACCACTGATTTCCCAACTGATCAAGTTAGATGGATTCTATCTAACCATCTCAGCCTTCAATATACGCACGGACTCTGTGCAAGGTGCTAACTACTCGTTGTATTTCCACACTGGCTATCCTTCCATTTATCTCCTTTGAACAGAAACAACTCACAATACAGCAGTTCTAATGTAAAGGCATCCCATGGGCAATTAAATTCAGACATTAATAGCATTTCTCAACATATTCAGCTTTTAGCATTTTGAAATATTCCCTTATTAAAATTAACCTAGGAATTTGTCCATTGCTTTTGCTCCCCAGAAATTAATAATATCATAAAACTTGCAAACAACACGCGATTTATCAGAATTTGCAATTCAACTTGTCCCAATGCAGAACTTTGCACTCTACACAATGATAATAACATAGTTGGAAAAAAAAAGACACATTTTGTCAAATCTGTTTATCCCGCACTCATCAGGCCTGTCTTGAGCATGACACAGAGTGATACCAACATCGTGGGTTCAATTCCCACTTTGGCTCAGCTGCCCTCTCAATTTCGCTCCATGTCTGAGGCATAATGACCCTTAGGTCAAACCACCACCAGTAGTCCCTCTGTAATGAAAGGAGATGACTATGGCAACTTTACCTTTTATTTCTTGGTAGCCATGATATGGACGGGTGCTGCAGGTGGGACTAGATTGGGTTGGGATATCTGGTTGGCATGGACAAGTTGGACCGAAGAGTCTGTTTCTATGCCGTACATTTCTATGACTCAACATGGAGGTGCCAGTGTTGGACTGGGATGGACAAGTTAGAAACCGCACAAGACCAGGTTATAGCACAACAAGTTTATTTAAAAGTACAAGCTTACAGTAGCTACCTGATGAAGAAATATTACTCCAAAAGCTTGTACTTTCAAATAAACCTGTTGCACTATAACCTGGCGCTGTGTGATTTTTATCTTTTATTTCTTGTGTATTATCCTGACGAGTGCAAGACAAAAACTTCGACAAACATGCCTTTTTTCTCAGTGATACTCAAGTGCTATGCAACCAAATGGTTGCTTATCATGGTCTTAATGCTTACAAAATGCTTCCCACCTCAGCCAGAGGGCAAATGAATTGCTTTAACCCCCATGCCTAGGAGACAAAATCTCCCACATTTGTGATAGTTTAATCCCTAAATGGGACAGTGAGACCGTCAGTCTGTCAAAATGTGTGTACCATTACAAAGTTTTTGATCCCAAATAAACTAACCTTCCTGCTGGGAACAATAAAAGATTGCACCCTCAAAGCTACAGAATTTGTGATGAAATATCGAAAAGCAAAACCAGAAAATGGCGCAAGTACAGCTTTTTTTGGCAACATTTAAATGAGAGCCTTCGCTTGCATTCGAACGAAAGGTCCCACCCAAAGCATTAACCTGCAGATGCCTTTCCAATACTGACAGATGCATTGGCAGAATTTTGTTTCAGGTTTCTGATATCCTGCACCTGTATTCCTCTCCCTTTATCCTGGGAAACACAGCTGCGTGTCAGAAAGCAGAGGTAATTCAACATGTCAGCTTTACCCTGGAGTGCTTTTTAAATTTTGTGGTTATGTTTGCAGCTCATCCATCGGCCCATATACAGAGAGGCTGTTTTTTTGTTAAGCAAAACAGCAACAATACCAACCTGATTACTGAACTAGCCAGAGGGACAGAGATTTAAATGCTGTCATCTGTTAGCCTCCATTCTGTTATCAAACACTTATAATGTTTTGGTTGGGGATTATTAATTTGTAGTGAGCAGAGGATTAAACTCTACCCATCTCAATAAATCACCGGAATATGTGCAATGCTGATGAGAATAGATCAGATCAGAGAATTGTTGTATAATAAACTGAAAAAAAAGTTTAAAATAAGCAATAAGCCATCAGTCCATATCAACCAGTGCTTCATCTACACTATGAACAGCAGATTGATGACCTGAAGTATGCTCGTCAAACATACATTTTGCAAAGTCCTTTTAGCATTTGTACTGGAGATTAAAACAAGTTAAATCAGAGTTTTAAATCTCAGCACCACAGCCTTTTATGTTGTTCTTTCCCGCTTTAATCAGACTTCTTAAAGTTACCTCAGGTAACACACCCTGCCCTGCTGAGCTTGAAAGCAATTTTTTAATTAAGGAAGCCAAAAGCAGATCAAAGACTTTTTTTAAAAACTTAATAAGGAATTTTATTTTTTGTTGTTGGATTATATGACGGAGGTCCTCGAAAGGCATGTAAAACATTGAACGTACCATGAGTAAAATGCGTTTCTAAAATAAATTGCACAATTACAAATAAATAGGACACTTACTTGGTTTTTGGGGGAGTTACGTTCTTGGGTTTCTTCTTAAACATCTTGGCAGTCCCTGGAGTTGTTAATGATAAAATCCTTATCCTCCAAACAGACGGGATTTCTTCTCTCTCTCTCTGAAGGGTTGACAAAGAGACAGCACTGACTTTTTATCCCCAGTAACACTGCAGAGTGTGTCAAGTGTGTGAGACAGTGAGATACACACTCAGCTACTGACCTCACCTGTTGCCTCTCGACACTATCTACCTGAGACTCCCGGCAGCAGATTGACGGGAGCTGCCACTCAAGACCCGCCCACCGACTCACCATCCCTGTGCTTTCCCATTGGTCGACCTTCCGTGGTTGCACGGCAACCAGCTTTGATTGGCAGTCCTCGAACACGCCCCCCACCTTGCTGTTGCTATCGGTGGCTGGATGGACCCTGCCCAGCTCTGGCCTGATGCTCATTCCACATTCCCCAGGTAGGATCTGCCTTCATTCTGAAGAAGGATCTGAAACACTAACCCTTCTGTCTCTCCACAGATGCTGCCAGAACTCGCAAACTTTTCCAGCACTTTCTGATTTTGTCACTGGACCCAAAACCTTAACTTTGCATCTTTATTCTAAATGATTAAAGGCTTAACAGTAGTCTAGATTTGTTCAATACATCTCATTAGTTGAACAACACTTTGATCTTTTACTATAAGTTCTGTGTCCTATGATCCTGCCCCACCAGCTACCTGATGAAGGAGCAGTTTTCTGAAAGCCTGTACTTCCAAATAAACCTGTTGGAATATACTCTGGTCATAGAGTCATAGAGATGTACAGCACGGAAACAGACCCTTTGGTCCAACTCGTTCATGCCAACCAGATATCCCAACCCAATCTAGTCCCACCTGCCAGCACCCGGTCCATATTCCTCCAAACCCTTCCTATTCCTATACCCCTCCAAATGCCTTTTAAATGCTGTAATTATACCAGCCTCCACCACTTCCTCTGGAAGCTCATTCCATACACGTACCACCCTCTGCGTGAAAAGGTTGCCCCTTAGGTCTCTTTTATATCTTTCCCCTCTCACCCTAAACCTATGTCCTCTAGTCCTGGACTCCCCCACCCCAGCAGGCCAGGCAGCATCCAAGGAGCAGGAGAATCGACGTTTCGGGCATAAGCCCTTCTTCAGGAATGAGGCTGGTGTGCCAGATGGGCGAAGATAAAAGGTAGGGGGGAGGGAATTTGGGGGAGGGGCGCTGGAAATACGATAGGTGGAAGGAGGTGAGGGTGAAGGTGATAGGCTGGAGAGGGAGTGGGGGCGGAGAGGTCGGGAAGAAGA
>NC_057730.1:50125780-50135475 GCF_004010195.1 Chiloscyllium plagiosum | reverse complement strand
CTCTTGAATTCAATCCCTCTACTAAAGAACGCTAATACACCATAGGCCTTCTTACAAGCTCTATCCACCTGAGTGGCACCTGGTGGGAGTGTGGACCTGATGAGGGAGTCACAGAGGGAGTGGTCTTTTCGGCACGCTGATAGGGGAGGGGAGGGAAATATATCACTGGTGATGGGGTCCGTCTGGAGGTGGCGAAAATGACGGAGGATGATACGATGTATCCGGAGGTTGGTGGGGTGGAAGGTGAGGACCAGTGGGGTTCTGTCCTGGTGGCGTTTGGAGGGGCGGGGTTCAAGGGCAGAGGTGCAGGAAGTGGAAGAGATGCAGTGGAGAGCATCGTCGACCACGTCTGAGGGGAAATTGCGGTCTTTGAAGTAGGAGGCCAGTTGGGTTGTTCGGTAGTGGAATTGGTCCTCATGGGAGCAGATGCGGCGGAGGCAAAGGAATTGGGTATATGGGATGGCATTTTTACAGGGGGCAGGGTGGGAGGAGGTGTAATCTAGGTAGCTGTGGGAGTCGGTTGGTTTGTAGTAACTGCAGCATCTGCAGTCCTCTCTTTCTCCCATCCCAAGGAAAGACTTTGTCTATTTATCCTATCCATGCCCCTCATATTTAGTAAGCCTCTGCAAGGTCACACCTCAGCCTCCTACGCTAAACAGCCCCAGCCTGTTCAGTCTCTCCTTATAGCTCAAATCCTCCAACTCTGGCAACATCCTTGTAAACCTTTTCTGTATAGATGCTGCTAGACCTGCTGAGTTTTTCCAGCAATTTAGAGTTATACAGTCATTGAGATGTACAGCACAAAACAGACCCTTTGGTCTAACCTGTCCTAGCTGACCAGATATCCAGACCTAATGTAGTCCCATTTGTCAGCACTTGGCTCATATCCCGCTAAACCCTTCCTATTCATATACCCATCCAGATGTCTTTTAAATATTGTAATTGTATCAGCCTCCACCACTTCCTCTGGCAGCTCATTCCATACGTACACCCAGCCTTTGCATGAAAAAGTTACCCCTTAGGGCTCTTTTATATCTTTCCCTTCTCACCCTAAACCTATGCCCTCCTGTTTTGGACTCCCCCACCCCACGGAAAAGACCTTGTCTATTTACCCTATCCCAATGCCTCTCAAGATTTTATAAACCTCTACAAGGCCACCCTTCAGCCTCTGACTCTCCAGGGAATTTTTCTAATTTCCAGTATCCGCAGTTTTTTTTTGTGTACAATCTACCTTAAGGATGTGTTTGGGACAATGCGGAATACTCCCTTTAAATATTTGACACAGTTCTGATCCCTTTAACCTCAATGATGTCACCGGGACGGTAAGGTCTGAGTTGTAGAGAAAGGCTCAATAAGCTGGGGCTTTTTTCCTTGGAGTGCTGGAGGTTGAGGGGTGACCTAATGGAGGTTTATAATATCAAGAGGGGCATGGATAGGGTGAATGGCAAAGGGCAGGGTGTCTTTTGCTGCAGGAAAGTGAGAGGGGAAAGATTTAACAGGGACTGGAGGGGTCACTATTTCACACAGAGCGTGGTGCATGTATGGAGTGAGGTGCAAAGAAAGTGGTGGAGGATGGTACAATTACAGCATTTAAATGTCATCTGGATGGGTATATGAATAGGAAGGGTTTGGAGGGATGTGGGTCATGTGATGGTAAATGCAATTGGGTCAGAATGGGATGTCTGGTCAACAATGTCATAAACTGGGACATTTCACGGGCGAAGGTTTTAAAATTGTGAGTTCCTAAAGATCTCATAAAGTTTAAAGTTTTCCTTTGCCCATTTCCCTCTCACACTGTAGTGAAACCACAAGAAGTGAAAGTATTTCCTTTTGTCAATCCTTCTAGTTCCTTTATCAAATGTTTATACTTAGGCAAGTACTGATTAGGGATACTCAACATGGCTTTGTGCATGGGAAATCATGACTCACAAACTTGATTGAGATTTTTGAAGAAGTAACAAAGAAGATTGATGAGGACAGAATGGTAGATGTGATCTACGTGGACTTCAGTAAGGTGTTCGACAAGGTTCCCCGTGGGAGACTGGTTAGCAAGGTTAGATCTCATGGAATACAGGGAGAACTAACCATTTGGATACAGAACTGGCTCAAAGGTAGAAGACAGAGGGTAGTGGTGGAGGGTTGTGGAGGCCTGGACTGGAAGCCTGTGACCAGTGGAGTGCCACAAGGATCGGTGCTGGGTCTACTACTTTTCGTCATTTATATAAATGATTTGGATGTGAGCGTAAGTGGTATAGTTAGTAAGTTTGCAGATGACACCAAAATTGGAAGTCTGGTGGACAGCGAAGAAGATTACCTCAGACTACAACAGGATCTTGATCAGATGTGCCAATGGGCTGAGAAGTGGCAGATGGAGTTTAATTTAGATAAATGTGAGGGAAAGCAAATCTTAGCAGGACTTATACATTTAATGGTAAGGTCCAATGAACAAAGACATCTTGGAGTGCAGGTTCATAGCTCCTTGAATGTAGAATCGCAGGTAGATAGGATAGTGAAGAAGGCGTTTGGTATACTTTTCTTTATTGGTCAGAGAACTGAGTACAGGAGTTGGGAGGTCATGTTGCAGCTGAACAGGACATTGGTTAGGCCATTGTTGGAATATTGCGTGCAATTCTGGTCTCCTTCCTATCGGAAAAATGTTGTGAAACATTGAAAGGGTTCAGAAAAGATTTACAAGGATGTTGCCAGGGTTGGGGGGGTTTGAGCTACAGGGAGAGGTTGAATAGGCTGGGAGGCTGAGGGGTGACCTTATAGAGGTTTATAAAATCATAAGGGGCACGGATAGGATAAATAGACAAGGTCTTTTCCCTGGGGTCAGGGAGTCCAGAACTAGAGGGCATAGGTTTAGGGTGAGAGAAGAAAGATATAAAAGAGACATTAGAGGCAACCTTTTCACACAGAGTGTAGTATGTGTATGGAATGAGCCACCAGAGGAAGTGATGGAGGCTGGTACAATTACAACATTTAAAAGGCATCTGGATGGGTCTATGAATAGGAAGGGCTTGGAGGGATATGGGCCGGGTGCTGGCAGGTGGGACTAGATTGGATTGGGATATCTAGTCGGCATGGACAGGTTGGACCGAAGGGTCTGTTTCTGTGCCGTACATCTCTATGACTCTATGACCTTTCTCTTCGGAAAAGAGAAAAAAAGGATGAATGGCCCTGGGAAAATGTAGGGGAATGGGACTAAATGTGTTGTTCTCATTGAAAGTTTGAAGCCAGGTCTGGAGAGAGATGCAGTGGTTTCTGTTGAGGTTCGTCCCGAGCAGCTCCGTGACACGGGACTCTTGCTCTGTTCCTGATGACACACACCGAGACAAACATCACCCTGCCCCAGGACCATCAACTCAGGGAAAGACATTCTTTGGTCTGCCTGAAACTTGTTGGTCTTCTCGAGCAAGAAGTTGACCCCGACTGAGTGTTGCAGAGTGGTACATTCCAAGGTCCAGGAGTATACAGTGGGGAAAGCGCAGTGGGGTAAGACCACTGTCTGTCTGGTTATCAAACCCTTGCGTTGCCTCAACGTCTGTAAATACTCTCCTGCAGGAGTACGAAATACCTTCGCTCATTGCAACCACAGGCAATGTCAAGTTCCAATGTTTGCTATTCTTGATACACAAAGCCTGTACAGATTTAATGCTTGCAGATGTAGATAAAGATATTTTTATGAATAAAGTATATTTTTGCATTAAAAACGAGCCAAATGACAACCCCCCTGCCCCACCCTGCCATCTGTCTGTGTGAATTATTCAAAACATAGCCTCCCCCCAAAACAAGTCCACCCACCCAAGGCCCCTGACCAATATTACGCACCCCTGTCCACCCCCCTTCACATTTGGTGCCAATGTCTTTAGGCATCTAGCCTTATGCACTGAGATTCTCTTCCTATATCCTTTTGTTCTCCATCTCTCTTAAGACCCTCCATCAATGCTAGCCCTTTGATTAAGTTGGACACCTCTTTTTTTGACTCAGACTGAGCTTCCATGAAGTACATAGGGCAGTGGTTTCGAATCTCGTTCAGCATCAAGGCACACCCCAGTGAGGCAAAGACGTCCCTGAGTGCCCACAATTTTCAGCTGAATAACAGAGCCAATTTCCCTTCCCCAGCACGTGCACAGTGTGTTAGCAGATACTGCCTTCAGTAATAGGCATCCAGGCTGCAGAGAAGATGAAGAGCACAGAATCCCTACATTCTGGAAGCAAGCCATTCAGCCCATTGAATCCACATCGACCCTTTGAAGATCATTCCACCCAGACCCACCCCATGTCTGTAACACTACACTTCCCATGGCTAATCCACCTAACGTACACATCCCTGGAGTTATGGAGTAATACAGCATGAAAATAGGCCTTTCGGCCCAAACTGGTCCATGCTGACCACTCATCTAGTTCCAATTGCCTGCATTTGGCCCATATCCCTCTAAACCCTTCCCATCCATGTACCTATCCAAGTATTTTTAAAATGTTGCTCTTGTACCTGCCTAAACCACTTTCTCTGGCTGCCCATTCCATACACACATCACTTTCTGCGTGAAGAAGTTGCCCCTCAGGTGCCTTTAAATCTTAAATGGGCGCTATGGGGCAACCTAGTGTGGCCAATTCACCTAACCTGTATATCTTTGGACTGTAGGAGGAGACCGGAGCACCCGGAGGAAACCCAAGTAGACATGGGGAGAATGTGCAAATTGCACACAGGCAATCATCCGAGGCTGGAATCGAACCCAGGACCCTGGTGCTGTGAGGCAACACTGCGCCATCGTGCCACCCACCAGAAGTGGTCTTGAAACTCAGATAAGGCGGCTGCTTCCCGAAAGTTTCATGGTTGACTCCTCACCTTGTTGCCACACGTTGGTGTTGAAAAGCACTGCACTAGAGATCTTCCCCTGTGTTTAATTTGCTTCAGGAATTTTCATTTGAAGGATTGGGCTTGAAGATAGGGCCCAGTTTTGGATGAATAGTCCTGGAGGGGTCACGCAGGATACTCCCTCAGACCACACTAGCAACGACTTCAGGAGTTTGAGCTTCTTTTCGTCCAAGTAGAGATGGTCAAGAGGGAAACTGGCAGGAGGGTTCCTAACTATGAGGATTTGCAGGCGGGGAAACTGAGCAACTTGTGTTTCTATGCTGCTGATATCTTCCACATCCTCAGAATGTTGTAAAATGCTCACAACCAATGAAGGACTTTTGAAGGACTTGGTAAATAAATGAGGCAGCCATTTTCTTCACAGCAAGTCCCATAAATTGCCTCACGTTCTTGGGATGCGGGAATCACAGGTGCAACTGGCATTTATTGACCGTCCCTAAGTGCCCATGAAAAGATAATGGTGTGTTGCCTTCTTGAACTCCTGCAGCCACCATGATATTCTGTAGTGTGACGCAGCTGTGTGGCTTTGTAGGTCACTTCACCGAGCAATGACAAGTCAACCACTTGGAGTCCCGTGTTGGCCCAACTGGGTGAGGATGTCAGACTTCCTCCTCAGGAAGATGTGGATGAACCAGATGGGTGTTTACAATAATCCAGTTTTCAGTGATCATTATGAGTGAGACAGGTGTTTCATTCCAGGTTTATTGATTCATTGAACTTTAAATTGCCATCGTTGAAAAGCTCTCCCCACAACTGACTTACATCGAGTCATACAACACAGAAACAGACCCTTCAATCCAACCACTCAGTGCCGAAAGTAATCCCAAACTGAACTGGTCCCACCTGCCTGTTCCTGGCCCATATCCCTCCAACCCTTTTCTATTCATGTACTTATCCAAATGTCTTTTAAACATTGTAATTGTGCCCACATCCACCACTTTAGAGTCATTGAGATGTACAGCACGGAAACAGACCCTTCGGTCCAACTCGTCCATGCCGACCAGATATCCTAACCCAATCTAGTCCCATTTGCCAGCATTTGGCCCACATCCCTCTAAACGCTTCCTATTCATATACCCATCCAGATGCCTTTTAAATGTTGCAATTGTACCAGCCTCCACCACTTCCTCTGGCAGCTCATTCCATACATGCACTATCCTCTGCATGGAAAAGTTGCCCCTTAGATCCTTTTTATATCTTTCCCCTCTCACCCTAAACCTATGCCCTCTAGTTGTACTCCCCCACCCCAGGGAAAAGACCTTGTCTATTTACCCTATCCATGCCCCTCATGATTTTGTAAACCTCTATGAAGTATTACCTCAGTCTCTGATGCTCCAGGAAAAACAGCCCCAGCCTGTTCAGCCTCTCCCTGTAGCTCAAATGCTCCAACCCTGGCAACATCCTTGTAAATCTTTTCTGAACCCTTTCAAGTTTCACAATATCCTCAGGAAATTCATTGCATATGCGAACCACCCTCTGTGTAAAAAATTTGAGGCTCATGTCTTTTTTAAAATCCTTTTCCTCTCACCTTAAAAATGTGACCCCTTGTCTTGAAATCCCCCACCCTAGGGAAAAGGCAATTATTGCAACTATCATTAACGCTATCTATACCCCTCATTATTTTATAAACTTTTATGAGGTCACCTCTCAACCTCCTATGCTCCAGTGAAAAAAGTCCCAGTCTATCCAGCCTTTCTTTATAACTCAAACCTTTCATACCTGGCAACATCATGTGCTTTATCAATCCCTCAAATGCTTAACCTTTGACTTTTCATTCACCACAAAAGCTCCACAGTTTCACCTTCAAGTTGGCAAATTGTACACATAATTGGCTCGATGGTAGGAAGCAGAGGGTAATAGTGGAAGGATGCTTGTCAGACTGGACGCCTGTGACTAGTGGAGTACCTCAGGGATTGGTGCTGGGCCCAATGCTGTTTGTTATCTATACTAATGATTTGGATGAGGCACGATTAGCAAGTTTGCGGATGGCCACTAAAATAGACAGTATCATGGACAGTAAAGGAGGTTATCAGAAATTGCAGCAGGACCTCAATCAGCTGGGGACGTGGGCCAGGAAATGGCAAATGGAGTTTAATATAGAGAAGTGTGAGGTCTTGCATTTTGGAAAGTCAAATCAAGGTAGAAATTTCATGGTGAATAGTAGGGAGTGTAGTGAAACAGAGGGACCTTGGAGTTCAGGTGCACCGTTCTCTGAAAGTGTAGGCACAGGTAGACTAGCAGTGAAGAAGGCTTTTGGCACACTGGCCTTCATCAGTCAGTGCATTGAGGATGGAAGTTGAAAAGTTATGTTGCAGTTATACAGGACGTTGGTGAGGCCGCACTTGGAGCATTGTGTTCACTTTCGATCACCTTGTTATAGGAAGGATGGTATTAAACTGGAAAGAGTGCAGAAGAAATTTACAAGAATGTCACCAGGACTCAATGGTGTGAGTTATTGAGCGAGGTTGGAAAAGCGAGGACTTTTTTCTTTCAAGCGTGGGAGACTGAGGGGGATCTTATAGAAGTGTGTAAGATCATGAGAGGCATGGATAGGGTGAATGCACTCAGTCTTTTTCCCAGGGTTGGGGGATCACGGACTAGAGGGCATCAGTTTAAGGTGAGAGGGGAAACAATAAAAGGGAACCTGAGGTGCACCATTTTCACACATAACGTGGGACGCATATGGAATGAGCTGCCAGCGTAAATTGTTGAGGCAGGTACATTAACAACATTTAAAAGGTATTTGGACAAACACCTGGATAGGAAAGGATTAGAAGGATAAGGGCCAAGTGCAGGGAAATGGGGTTAGCGTGGGTGAACATTTTGGTCAGCACGGACCAGTTTGAGCCAAAGGGCCTGTCTCCGAGGTGTAGGAATCCATGACTTTCTATGCCTCTATTCACTTCAATGCCACAAAAATATAAAGTCAAGTTGTCAAATAGGGTCATAGAGATGTACAGCAGGGAAACAGACCCTTCGGTCCAACTCGTCCATGCTGACCAGATACCCTAACCTAATCTAGTTCTATTTGCCAGCACTTGGCCCATATTCATGTAAATCCTTCTTTTTCATGTACCCATCCAGTATGAGTTTTTTATTCATTCATGGGATGTAGGTATTGCTGGCTAGGCTACCATGTATTGCCCAGAGGGCAGTTTACAGCCAACTACATTGCCTTGGAATCATAACCTATATGGACTTCTCAAAAGGACATTCGTGAAACAGGTGGATTGTCCTGACAATCTGCAACAGTTTCATGGTCATCATTAGATTTTCATTTCCAGACTTGTATTGAATTCAAATACCACCATCTGTCATGGCAGCGTTTAAACCCCGGTTCCCAGAACAATACTTGGATGTTGCAATTGTACCAGCCTCCCCCACTTCCTCTGGCAGCCCGTTTCATACACGCACCACTCTCTATGTGAAAAAGTTGTCTCTTAGGTCTGATGAAGGGCTCCTGCTCAAAACATCGATTTTCCTGCTCCTCTGGTGCTGCCTGACCTGCTGTGCTTTTCCAGCAACACACTAATCTTTACTCTAATCTCCAGCATCTGCAGTCCTCACTTTCGCCTGTCTGAATTAATCATCTAGCAACAATACCGCCAGGCTATCACCTCCATTGAAGTGCAGTGCAGCCAGTCAAACATATTCTGGTCAAAGGCTATAGTCAGCTATGTGAATGGTTTGCATTTTCTGTACCACATTTGCATGTTGCTAATGGTTAATAAAAGGACGAGGCACAATAGTTTAACCCAAACCACTTATTGCTTAATTTGACATTATCAAACTTCTTTTAATGTGCTTTTTTAAAAATGCCCTGTTACATAGAAAATAACTATTGAATTTGGAAAACCAAGTGATTTTTTTTCATATTTGTACAACTGATAGGAAGGACAGTGCATGGGCTTGGATTAAACCTGCCTTTATTTGGGGTTGATTTGCCAAAGTTCTTGTTATACTTTATAGAACTGGTTCTCCCACATTCAGTTCCAACAAATTGCTACTGAACATAATACTGTTTTCTCTATTCATTATTAAAGGTTTCCAAAATAACAGCATTGTCATATGGACAACATTCTGAGGGAATGCACCTTATCCTTCAGGCATGAAGGAGTTGCAACTATATTGCACTTATACAGTCATAAAATCATAGAGATGTACAGCACAGAAGCAGACCTTTTGGTCCAACCCGTCCATGCTGACCAGATATCTCAACCCAATCTAGTCCCACCTGCCAGCACCCAGCCCATATCCCTCCAAGCCCTTCCTAATCATATACTCATCCAAATGCCTCTTAAATGTAGCAATTGTACCAGCCTCCACCACATCCTTTGCGGGCGGCACGGTGGCACAGTGGTTAGCACTGCTGCCTCACAGCGCCAGAGACCCGGGTTCAATTCCCGCCTCAGGCGACTGACTGTGTGGAGTTTGCACCTTTTCCCCGTGTCTGTGTGGGTTTCCTCCGGGTGCTCCGGTTTCCTCCCACAGTCCAAAGATGTGCAGGTCAGGTGAATTGGCCATGCTAAATTGCCCATAGTGTTAGGTAAGGGGTAAATGTAGGGTTTACGCTTCAGCGGGGCGGTGTGGACTTGTTGGGCCGAAGGGCCTGTTTCCACATTGTAATGTAATCTAAAAAAAATAAATCCTCAGGCAGCTCATTCCATACACGTACCATCTTTCCCCTCTCACCCTAAACCTATGCCCTCTAGTTCTGGACTCCCCAACCCCAGGGAAAAGACTTTGCCTATTTACCCTATCCATGCCCCTCATAATTTTGTAAACCTCTATAATGTCACCCCTCAGCCTCCGA
>NC_057730.1:50119847-50124521 GCF_004010195.1 Chiloscyllium plagiosum | reverse complement strand
TTGTACCAGCCTCCCCCACTTCCTCTGGCAGCCCATTCCATACACACACCACCCTCTGTGTGAAAACGTTGCCCCTTACGTCCCTTTTAAATCTTTCCCGTCTCACCCTAAACCTATGCCCTCTAGTTCTGGACTCCCCCATCCTGGGGAAAAGACCTAGTCTATTTATCCTATCCATGCCCCTCATGATTTTATAAACCTCTATAATATCACTCCTCAGCCTCCAACTCTCCAGGGAAAACAGCCCCAGCCCATTCAGCCTCTCCCTGTAGCTCAAACCCTCCAACCCTGGCAACATCCTTGTAAATCTTTCTCCACCCTTTCAAGTTTCACAACATCCTTCCTATAGCAGGGAAAGCAAAATTGGGCACGATATTCCAAAAATGGCCGAACTAATATCCTGTACAGCCGCAATATGACCTCCCAGCACTTATACTCAATGCTCTTCATTATCCTATTGGGTTGGGATATCTGGTCGGCATGGACAGGTTGGACCGAAGGGTCTGTTTCCATGCTGTACATCTCTATGACTCTATGACTGTGCACTCCAAGATCTCTTTGTTCAGTAACACTCCCCAGGACCTTACCATTAAGTGTTGAAGTCCTGCTGTGATCTGCCTTTTCAATATCAGATCTTCGATTTTCATCCTGATCTAATAGAGTGTTTCAAATATCACAGAATCCCTACAGTGTGGAAGCATGCTATTTGGCCTGTCAAGTTCAAACTGAAGAGCATCCTTTCCAGACGCAACCCCCTAACCTGTCCCTGTACCCCTGCATTTCCTATGGCTAATCCATTTAGCCTTCACATCCTTGGACACGACGGGCAATTTAGCATGGCCAATCTATTCTAACCTGCACATAGACTCATAGAGAGGTACAGTACAGAAACAGACCCTTCAGTCCAACTTGTCCATGCCAACTAGGTATCCCAACCCAATCTAGTCCCATTTGCTAGCATTTGGTCCATCTCCCTCTAAAACCTTCCCATTCACATACCCATGCAGATGCCTTCCACTTACCCTGGCAGCTCATTCCATACATGCACCACTCTCTGTGTGAATTCAAACAGCAAAGGCAGTAACTGTGCAGATTCTCTGCTGTGTCAGTTAGCAGTGTAGGTTTCTTTCTCTCTCCCTCTTGCAAACCACGTGTTTGCTGTCTTTGTCTATCTTTGTTCTTCTTAAAAGTGTTGTTGTTATGACTTTTTCTCCAAAGTTCCATAACAATGCAGCAGCATATAAAACAGTAATTGCTGCTCCTGGAATTCAAGGAAATCACCTCCAAAACCTAAAATACCTCAAAAAAGGGCAGCTCTTACAGCCAACATTTTTTCCCATCCTCCATCTTGGATTACCCAGAATTCTTATCTTTGGATTGTGGGAGGAAACCGGAGCACCCGGAGGAAACCCACGCAGACACAGGGAAAATGTGCAAACTCCACACAGACAGTCGCCTGAGGCTGATATCAAACCTGGGTTCCAGGTACTGTGAGGCAACAGTGCTAACCACTGAACCATCTCTTGTCCTGTAAGGACAGACAAACTTTTAACTCCATTTGTATCCAGTATCTATCTTTTTCTTAGATAATGCTAAATAAAGAGGTGGGGCCACACCAGAATATGACCTTTATTTTGTGCCTACATTGAAGCATTACAGCTGCATGAACCCACATGGCAGGAAGTGTAATGGCATTGGACACTACAGTGTTCCCCAACAACACTTTACACTGCATGAGGAAAGGGTGCTGATTGGTTGGCAGTTCAACACTGATTGGTTGAGGCATTGACATGGAATTCACCAGGGATTTGGTGACCCCTCCCAAATGAGCTCAGTTGTATTACTTTAAGAAAGGGAAATAAAGCAATAGTACTCACCAGTCAATCAACTCATGGCCTTCCAGCGTGGTCACAGTTTGATTTTTTTTCTCACTTTGTCAAACCAGACCATGTTGAGGCCATTTGCAGCAGCTGACTCTCTCTCCAGGTAACTGATTGGTTCTGAGACTGGGCCTCAATTTATCCTTTTCCCTCCAAGTGCCCACCAACCTTTAGCCGTGCTGCTGAATAAATATTCCACAATTATTATTTTCCACCTGCAGCGTCAGATCCTGTCCTTACTAACACATTGTGTATCATTCTCTTAGAAGTGTCCAAGTTTACCTCTTCAAAGATTATGTTTTTATCTGATGAATATATCCCCATTAATAGAAATGTTGGGATATTGGGTACCACGGCAACCGGAGTAATAGTAGGTTCAAGGTCATACAGAATATTGCAGACGAAGAATGGAAGCTTGTCTTGTTGGCGGGCATGAGTAGCTCCTCTACGGGGATCTGGCTGAATCATTTTCTCTCAGATAGAAGGCAAGGCTACAGTTAAACAAAGCTTTTCACTGTATCTTGGTACACGTGACAATAAATCAATCAATGAGAAAATTAGTCAGAATTAGGAATGATCAAATCTTCCTCCCCTCTATGGGACAGTAGATTCCAGTAACCATACATTATGGTAGACTTAATAAGTTCAGCATCTTATACTGGACTGGTTGCATTCTTGATGAGAAAATTGTGAATAATATTTGGACAAAAGGGAGTGACAGGGACTTAGAAGCTTTCGTGGGATACAATGTTTCTGAACATTTCTGATCGAGTGGGCGGAGGAGTGGCAAATGGAGTTTAATTCAGATAAATGTGAGGTGCTGCATTTTGGGAAAGCAAATCTTAGCAGGACTTATACACTTAATGGTAAGGTCCTAGGGAGCGTTGCTGAACAAAGAGACCTTGGAGTGCAGGTTCATAGATCCTTGAAAGTGGAGTCGCAGTTACATAGGATAGTAAAGAAGGCACTTGGTATGCTTTCCTTTATTGGTCAGAGTATTGAGTACAGGAGTTGAGAGGTCATGTTGCAGCTGTACAGGACATTGGTTAGGCCACTGTTGGAATATTGCATGCAATTCTGGTCTCCTTCCTATCGGGAAGATGTTGTGAAACTTGAAAAGGTTCAGAAAAGATTTACAAGAATGTTGCCAGGGTTGGAGGATTTGAGCTACAGGGAAAGGCTGAACAGGCTGGGGCTCTTTTACCTGGAGTGTCAGAGGCCGAGGGGTGACCTTATAGAGGTTTATAAAATCATGAGGGGCATGGATAGGATAAATAGACAAAGTCTTTTCCCTGGGGTGGGGGAACTAGAGGGCATAGGTTTAGGGTGAGAATGGAAAGATATAAAAGAGACCTTAGGGGCAACGTTTTCACACAGAGGGTGGTACGTGTATGGAATGAGCTACCAGAGAAAGTGGTGGAGGCTGGTACAATTACAACATTTAAAAGGCATCTGGATGGGTATATGATTAGGAATGGTTTGGAGGGATCTGGGCCGGGTGCTGGTAGGTGGGACTAGATTAGGTTGGGATATCTGGTCGGCATGGACAGGTTGGACCGAAGAGTCTGTTTCCGTGCTGTACATCTCTATGACTCTGTGTCTCTGTGATCAACAAGAGTCTTTCTGCAATACATGGTTTACACAGTGATCATGCAGTAAACACTAAGCAGCTAACCCTGAAATGTAAGCATCATAGGCTGCCATATATACCGATGTAAAGTAAGAACGTAAAGTCACCATGGTCCTATAGGGCTGTTCTCCCATGAGAGACAGACGACTTGTGGTGGTTTAACCTGAGGGTCACCGTGCCTCAGTCGAGGGGAGAGGTTGTGAAGGAGACACCTTCATGGTAACCTCCATAAGTTCAATTTCTGCACTGTTGGCATCACTCTGTATCGCAAAGCAACCACCAGCCAAATGAGATAACGGATCCCCGAAATGTTACCTCACAGTACAGGCTGAATGGCCTACTCTGCTCGGACATCTTATGAAGTTCTGAACTTATGTACAGATTTCTAATCCAAATGTATTAAAATTATATCTTCTGTCCTTGCAAAAACACCCTTTAGGATGTTGAAGATGTTGAATTTTGGTGCAATGGCCATTTCTTCAAATAATTGCACTTCATGGACCCGTAGATGGTTGAGTTGTTAAAATTATGTGTCAAAAAAAGCAAATGTGGTTTGAGAAAATAAATTTTCCAAACAGTGAATGGTTAGGGTACAGAATGCGCAACGTGGGAATGTGTTGGAGGCATTGGCTGTTCTTTTTTGGATAATAATGGTGTGCAGGACTATGGGAAAACAAAACGGGAAATTGGCACGAGATGGTAAAGTCAGTGCAGAGATGGCTCTATTGTCTAGTAGAGCCAGGGCTGAACGATCTCCTTCCGCACTGTAATGATTGTGAGGTTTAGTGAGCAGGGTCACTAAGATCTCATCTCTTCTGCTAAGCCCAGTGGTGGCTCCATTGATAATGCCCCTGAAACCTGAATAGAGGTTTATAAAATCATGAGGGACATGGATGGGATAAACAGACATGGTCTTTTCCCTGGGGTGGGGAAGCCCAAAACTAGAGTCATAGAGATGTACAGCATGGAAACAGACCCTTCGGTCCACCCTGTCCATGCCGACCAGATATCCCAACCCAATCTAGTCCCACCTGCCAGCACCCGGCCCATATCCCTCCAAACCCTTCCTATTCATATACCCATTCAAATGCCTCTTAAATGTTGCAATTGTACCAGCCTCCACCACATCCTCTGGCAGCTCATTCCATACACGTACCACCCTCT
>NC_057730.1:50110608-50117718 GCF_004010195.1 Chiloscyllium plagiosum | reverse complement strand
TGCCCTCCTGATTTCCCTCTTAAGTATACTCCCACTTCCTTTATATTCTTCTAAGGATTCACTCTAGAGGGCATAGGTTTAGGGTGAGGGGGGAAGGATTTAAAAGGGACCTAATGGGCAACTTTTTCATGCAGAGGGTAGTGCGTGTATGGAATGAGTAGCCAGAGGAAGTGGTGGAGGCTGGTACAATTACAGAATTTAAAAGGCATTTGGATAGATATATGAATAGGAAGGGTTTAGTGGGATATGGGCCAAATGGGACTAGATTAGTTTAGAATATCTGGGCGGCATGGACAAGTTAGAACGAAGGGTCAGTTTCCATGCTGTACAGCTTTATGACTCTAAAGCCACTGAATTCGAGCCCAATCCAAGGTTTCTTTATTTATTTTTCAATCGTGGGATGTGGGCGTTGCTGGCTGGCCAGTATTTATTTGATTCAATTTGATTGGTTTATCGTCAAGTGTAACTTAGTACAGTGAAAAGCTTTGTTTACAAGCAGTACAGGCAGATCATAGCGAGCAAAGACATACAGATCATAGAGTGAGAAAAACTAGACAGAGGCATAAGGTTATTCTGCACAGGGCTTGCGCCAGACAAGATCTACGTTGGACAATTTGATTCAATTTGATTGGTTTATCGTCAAGTGTAACTTAGTACAGTGAAAAGCTTTGTTTACAAGCAGTACAGGCAGATCATAGTGAGCAAAGACATATAGATCATAGAGTGAGAAAAACTAGACAGAGGCATAAGGTTATTCTGCACAGGGCGTGCGCCAGACAAGATCTACGTTGGACAGACACAGTACAGCAAGATCAATGTTAGCAAGGTCAGTATTTTTTGAGGCTGGACAGACCATTCATCAGTCTAATGACAGCATAGAAGAAGCTGTTCCTGAACCTGTTGGTGCATGTGTTCAGGCTTTCGTACCTTCTGCCTGACAGAGGGGGTTGTCGGAGAGCATTACCAGGTTGGGAGGGGTCTTTGACGATGTTGGCAACCTTTCCATAGCAATGAGCTGTGTAAATGGAGTCCATGGATGGGAGGTTGGCGTCCGTGATGGTCTGGGCTGTGCACACAACTTTCTGTAGTTCCTTACAGTCCTGGGCAGAGCAGTTGCTGTACCAGGCCGTTATGCAACCGAACAGAATGCTCTCAGTGGTGCATCTGTAAAAGTTGGTGAGGGTCCTTATGGACATGCCGAATATCCTGAGTCGCCTGAGGAAGGAGGGGTATTGTTGTCCTGACCATTGCATCTACATGAGAAGTCCAGGACAGATTGTTGGTTATTGTCGCTCCTAGGAAGTTGACTCTCTCCACCCTCTCCACCTCTGCTCCTTTGATGTAGATGGGCGTGTGTTCTCCTTCTTTCTTTCTGAAGTCAATCAGTGCTTTAGTTTTGCTGATGTTGAAAGAGAGATTGCTCTCATTGCACCACGTCACCAAGTCCTCTATCTCCCTCCCGTATTCTGACTCATCACTATAGTGTAGAGTAGAGTAGATTTGTCATTTTTACCATGTACAACTGTTTGATATCCATCCCACTACAGTGATGTCGGCAGCAAACTTGTGGATGGTGTTCAGTCAGAATTTGCAAATGAGCCGTGGGTGTACAGGGAGTCTCGTAAGGGGCTGAGTATGCATCCTTAGGGGACTCCAGTGCTGGGTGTTATTGTGGAGGAGATATAATTCCTTACCTTCACTGATTGCGGTCTGTGGGTCAGGAAGCTGAAGATCCGGTTGCAGAGGGCAGAGTCGAGACCTAGGTTCTGAGACCGAGCCAAGTTCTGAGATCATTCGGAGGGGATGATGGTGTTGAAAGCGGAGCTGTAGTTAATGATCTGACATAGGTGTCCTTGTTATCCAGATGTTCCAAGGATGAGTGCAGGGCTAGGGACATGGCGTCCACTGTGGATCTGTTACATAGTAGGACATTGTAGGGGATTGAGGCAGGCTGGGAGACTGGAGTTGATGTGGGCCATGACCGGCCTCTTGAAGCATTTCATGATGATGGAGGTCAGAGCCTCTGGGCAGTAGTCATTAGGGCACATTGCACGTGTTTTCTTAGGTACAGAGATGATGGTGGTCTTCATGGAGCAGGTGGGGACTTCGGCTTGTAGGAGGGAGAGGTTGAAGGTGTCGGTGAATACCTCCACCAGTTTGAAATTGCCCATCCCCAGCTGCCTTTGAACTGAGTTCCTGCTGGGCTATTAGAGGGCAGTTGAAAGTCAACCACATTGTATGGAGTCACATGTCGGCGAAGATGGCAGATATCAGTTTTTGAAGCACATTAGTGAGTCACATGGCCTTCTCTAACAATCGTCAATGGATTCATGGTCATCTGTAGATTCTCAATTCAGAGACTGATTCAGACCTCCGACAAAATGACAAGGGAGAGAAATCTCCTTATCTCCCAAAAAACAGAATAGGTGAAATTTTCCGAGGAACTGAGCAGTGTGGGAGTTGGTGAGAAAGTTGGGAATACAGAGGAACCTCGATTATCCGAACGACATGCGCGGGGAGTACTTTGTTCGGAAAATCGAATGTTCAGAATCAAATGCTGGATAACACAATTTAGCTGAGCATCGGGACCTTGCGATCTTGCTTGGATAATCCAAAATTTGTATAATCGAATGCCAGATAATCCAGGTTCCTCTGTATTATGTGAGGAGTTCTTGACGTCAAAATCTCAAAGTCCCATTTTCCAACTAAGTGGAAATGGAGATGAGATTCTTTATAGTGAGCAGCAAGAGGTCCATTGGCATGCAGTAATTACCTTATTATAATGTTATTTTGTCTCATCGATTTCGTACGCAACACTACAAAAGGTTTTGAGACAGAATACCCCGAGGCCTTGTTCATCATAGCCGGTGACTTCAACCAGGCCAGCCTCAAGAATGCATTACCAAAATACCATCAATGTGGCTCCTATCCCACTAGAGGTCCATAAGACCATAAGACATCGGAGTAGAAGCAAGGCCATTCGGCCCATCGAGCCCACTCCACCATTTAATAATGGCTGATGGATGTTTCAGTTCCACTTACCTGCACTCTCCCCGTATCCCATAATTCCTTGCGAGATCAAGGATTTATCAATCTCTGCCTTGAAGACACCCAACATCCCGGCCTCCACTGCGCTCCGTGACAAGGAATTCCATAGGCCTCCCACTCTCTGGCTGAAGAAATGTTTCCTCATTTCCACTCTAAATTGACCCCCTTTAATTTTAAGACCCATGGGTCCGAGTCTCCCCACCTAACGGAAACAACTTCCCAGCATCCACCCTTTCTAAGGTCCGGACATCCTCGACCATTTGTACATAACCATAAAGGAGGCTGACTGTTCCATCCCCCATCTGCATTTTGGAAAATCAGACCACAACACTGCGCTCCTGCTCCTGGCTTACAAGTGGAAGTTGAAGCGTGAGGACCCAGTATTGAAAACAGTGCAGTGTTGGTCTGAGGGAAAAGTAGGCGGTTCAGTGACAGTAACACCTCGAATGTCAAGGGGGCGGTGATTAGATTGTCTCTTACTGATGATGGTCATAGTCTGGCATTTGTGTCACACGAATGTTCCTTGCCACTTCTGAGCCCAAGTCGAGATGATGATGATTCCCTACAGTGTGGAAATAGGCTCTTCAGCCCAACAAGTCCACACCGACCCTCCGATGAGCAACCCACCCAAACACATTCCCCTACATTTACCCTTAACACTACGGGCAATTTAGCATGGCCAATCCACCTAACCTGCACATCTTTGGACTGTGGGAGGAAACCGGAGCACCCGGAGGAAACCCACGCAAACACGGGGAGAATGTGCAAACTCCACACAGTCAGTCGCCTGAGGCGGGAACTGAACCCGGGTCTCTGGCGCTGTGAGGCGGCAGTGCTAACCACTGAGCCACCGTGCCGCCCTTAATATTGTCCAGATCTTATAGCATTTGAACAAGAACTGCTTCAGAATCTGAGGAGTCATAAATAGTGGTGAACGTTGTGCAGTCATTGGCAAACATCCCCACTTCTGACCTTATGATGGAGGGAAGATCATTGATGAAGCAGCTGAAGATGGTTGGGTCTAGGTCACTACCCTGGGAAACTCCTGCAGAGATGTCCTGGAGCTGAGATGACTGACCTCCACAAGTCATGACCATTTTCTCATGTGTCAGGTGTAACTCCAACCAGTGGAGCGTTTGTCCCCGGATATCCATTGATTCCAGTTTTGCTCAGGCTCCTTGATGCCCCACTCAGTCAAACGCGGCCTTGATGTCAAGTGCCGTAACTCTGCATTCCCCTCTGGAATTCAGCTCCTTTGTCCATGTTTGAACCAAGGCTGGAATGAGGTCAGGAGCTGAGTGGGCCTGGCAGAACCCAAACTGGGCGTCACTGAGCAGGTTATTGCTGAGCAGGTGCTGCTAGATAGCTCTGTTGATGACATCTTCCATCACTTTAGAGACGATCGAGAGTAGACTGATGGGGCGGTAATTGGTCAGGTTGGATTTGTCCTGCTTTTTATGTGCAGGCCATACCTGGATAAATTTCCACATTGTTGGTTAGATGTCGGTGTTGTAAATGTACCGGAACAGCTTGGCTTGGGGAGTAACACACTCTAGAGCACAGATCTTCAGTGTTATTGTGGGAATGTTATCAGGGCCCATTGCCTTTGCCGTATCCAGGGCCTCCAGCCATTTCTTGATATCACGTGGAGTGAATCGATTTGGCTGAAGACTGGTGTCTGGAACGTTGGGGAACACTGGAGGGGGCCAGTGGAGACCTGTATTTCTCACCTGTCATGATCTTGATTAAGATAAGGAGTGGCACGGTGGCTCAGTGGTTAGCACTGCTGCCTCACAACACCAGGGTCCCAGGATCGATTCCAGTCTTGGGCGACTGTCTGTGTGAAGTTTACACATTCTCCCTGTGTCTGTGTGGGTTTCCTCCCACTGTCCACAAATGTGCAAGTTAGAGTAGATTGGCCGCGCTAAATTGCACCGTAATGTCCAGGGATGTGTAGGTTAGGCACGTTAGCCATGGGAAATGCAGGGTTACAAGGATAGGATAGGGTCAGTGTGGACCCGTTTGGCTGAGGATGTGTGTCATGATGTGGGACCTGCTCAATCCTCCCAGCCAGCCTGATGACGATCAATTCAAAACGAGTGAGAAGAGTAGATAAGAGAAGGTTTCCCTTCTTGTGTCCTCTTCTTCAGCAGTTCAGGAGCACTCTCTTCCACTCCAGGCAGGTGGGCCCTGAGGTGGCGAGGCAAGACAATAAAGCAGCAAGGAAGTCTCTGGTGGAATAATCATGTAATTCCTCCTGGGAAAGGAGAAAGCACCGTGTAACGTGCGTGATGTGCCTGTAAAGGATGTGTAACATTCTACTGAAACCTCCTATAGGTGTGGAACCAGCCTTACTTGTGCCTCTGCTATGACTGGTCTGCTTCCCCATGGTGTCACAGTGGAGCCATTAATTGTGGATTGATTTGTCACCAGTTCAGAGCCAGAACAATTCGAGAAAAGTGCCTTGCACTTCAAAGGAAATGCATTTTACAAATATGATTAGATTAGATTCCATTCCCTACAGTATGGAAACCGGGCCTTCGGCCCAACATGACCACACCGACCCTCCGAAGAGTAACACACCCAGACTCATTCCCCTACCCTATATTTACCCCTGACTAATACACCTATCACTATGGGCAATTTCGCATGGTCAGTTCACCTGACCTGCACATCTTTGGACTGTGGGAGGAAACCAGAGCACCCGGAGAAAACCCACGCAGACGCAGGGGCAATGTGCTAATTCCACACAGACAGTCGCCCGAGGTGGGAATCGAACCAGGGTCCTTGGTGCTGTGAGGCAACAGTGCTAACCACTGAGCCACCATGCCACCCCCTTTTTTTTTCAGCACCTTCAGACTGTCACCTGGCTCAAAGTGCCTGACCAACGAAGGACTTGCCTTTATATAGCACCTTATTGCATTTTGGAAATATCTCAGGTGCCCCAGTTGCACATCATTACCCTGGGGAAGGACAAACACCATCCCCAAGGATCCATGGTGATGACCTGGGCACGCACTCCATCTACTTAGTCATCCATGGATCTCCAACCGTTAAATCTCACACCGAAGTACACGTTGAGGCATTGAGAAAGAAGCTGGAACTAACTCCACCAAAAACCTACCAAAGAAACAAGCAGTGAAGGATTAGCTTTGGAATGTTTTTTGATATTCCGTCTTGGGATGTGGCTGCACTGGCATTATTGCCTATCTCTAATGACGCTGAAGAAGGACATAAAGTCAGAGACTCATAGAGATGTACAGCACAGAAATAGACCTTTCAGTCCAACTTGTCCATGCCGACGAGATATCTTAACCTAATCTAGTCCCATTTGCCAGCACTTGAACCATATCCCTCTAAATTCATCTCCACCTACCTCGGTACTGTCCCATCCCCCCTAGTGCAGGAACTCCCCACATACGTTCGAGACACCACCCACGCCCTTCACCTCCTCAAAGACTTCCGTTTCCCTGGCCCCCAATGCCTCATCTTCATAATGGACATCCAGTCCCTCTACACCTCCATCCGCCAAGACCAGGGCCTCCGAGCCCTCCGTTTTTTCCTCTCCCAACGTCCCCAACAGTACCCTTCCACCGACACTCTCATTCATTTGGCTGAACTTGTCCTCACCCTCAACAATTTCTCTTTCGAATCCTCCCACTTCCTCCAGACCAAAGGGGTAGCTATGGGCACCCGTATTGGCCCCAGCTATGCCTGTCTCTTTGTTGGCTACGTAGAACAGTCCATCTTCAGAACAGTTATACCAGCACCACTCCCCACCTCCTCCTCCGCTACATTGATGACTGCATTGGTGCCACCTCGTGCTTCCATGAGGAGGTTGATCAGTTCATCAACTTCACCAACACATTCCACCCCAACCTTAAATTCACCTGGACCATCTCTGACATCTCCCTCCCCTTCCTGGACCTCTCCATCTCCATCTACAGGAACCAACTCAACACTGACATTTTCTATAAGCCCACTGACTCCCACAGCTACCTGAATTATGCCTCCTCCCACCCTACCTCCTGCAAAAATGCTATTCTGTATTCCCAATTCCTC
>NC_057730.1:50104344-50109680 GCF_004010195.1 Chiloscyllium plagiosum | reverse complement strand
TCTCCCCATCCAGATGCCTTTTAAATGTTGCAATTGTACCAGCCTCCACCACTTCCTCTGGCAGCTCATTCCATACATACACCACCCTCTGTGTGAAAAAGTTGCCCCTTAGATCTCTTTTATATTTTTCCCCTCTCACCCTAAACCTATGCCCTCTAGTTCTGGACTCCCCCATCCCATGGGAAAGACCTTGTCTATTTATCCTATCCATGCCCCTCATGATTTTATAAACCTCTATAAGGTCACCCCTGAGCCTCCAACGCTCCAGGGAAAACAGCCCCAGCCTGTTCACCTCTCCCTATAGCTCAAACCCTCCAACCCTGGCAACATCCTTGTAAATCTTTTCTGAACCATTTCAGGTTTCACAACATCCTGGAAAAAGTGGCTTGATTAGGAAGGATCAGCATGGGTTTCTAATGGGAAATTTGTATTTAATTAACTTGTTGGAGTGTTTTGAAGAGGTAACAGAAAAGGATGATGACTTATGAATTTTATACACACGAATTTCCAGAAGAAATTTGATACAATGCCTGGAAACAGGCTTGTAAGGAATGTTGCAGGTCATGGTATAAAGGAGACAAGGGCAATATAGATATAAAATTGGCTGAGTGATAGGAAACAGAGTGTAATGGTCAATGGATATTTTCTGGGTTGGAGAGGGGTTTGTAATGAAAATCTCCAAGGGTTAGCATTGGGGACCTTGGTTTTCCTGACATCAGGATCTTGGTGTGCGGGAGGATACTTTCCCAGTTTACACGTAACACCAAACTTGGAAGAATTGTGAATTGTGAGGAGAATTGGACATTGACAAGTTGGTGCAGTGGACGGATAAGTGCAGCTAGGATTCAAAATGGAGAAGAATGAGATTTTACACTTTGCTCAGAAGTACATTGGAAGTCAATGTAAAAGGGGGGGGTTCATTTCTAAAGGAGGTTCAGGAGCAGAGGGACCAGGGTAGATGGATACACAGATCACTGAAAATGGGAGACAGATGGAGAGAACAATAAATAAAACATAGTGTCCTCTGCTTTATTTTTGTCTCTTGTCTGTCTATCATTGATAGGGGCATGGAGCTCAAGAGCAAGGAGGTGAACTCGTACAAGACGCTTGTTAGACCTCAGCTGGAGTTTTGCATGCAGTTGTGCATCACGTCATTGGAGATGATGTAAATACATTGGAGGGATTTCCTGGAATAGTACCAGGATGAGAATGAGAATTCAGGTACGAGGATAGGTTGAAGAAATTGGAACAGTTCTCCTTGGCTGAGAGCAGATCTGATAGAGGTTTACAAAGTCATGAGTGGGCTGGATAGAGCAGAAATGGAGCAGCTCTTCTTATAGAGTCTTAGAGTCATAGAGATGTACAGCACAGAAACAGATCCTTCGGTCCAAACCGTCCATGCCGACCAGATACCCCAACCCAATCTAGTCCCACCTGCCAGCACTTGGCCCACATCCCTCCAAATCCTTCCTATTCATATACCCAGCCAAATGCCTTTTACATGTTGCAAATGTTCTTGCTCATAAAAGAAACTAAGAATGAGAAGGCATGCATTTAAAATATGTGCAAACAAAATAAGGGTGGTACAATAAAAAATGTTTTTCACACAGTGAGTATTTATGGTCTGGAACTCACTGTCTGGAAATCAAGGCATTTAAGAGGGCATTGGATTTTGTTTTGAGAGTGATGGCATACAGGGAAATGGGAAAAGGCAGGAGATTGGCATGGGATAGCAGTGCTGGTGAAAGCACGCTGGGCCAAATGGCCTCGCTCTGCTCTATAATGGGTGGCATGGTGGCACAGTGGTTAGCACTGCTGCTTCACAGAGCCAGAGACCTGGGTTCAATTCCTGCCTCAGACAACTGTCTGTGTAGAGTTTGCATATTCTCCCTGTGTCTACGTGGGTTTCCTCCAGGTCCTCTGGTTTCCTCCCACAGTCCAAAGATGTGCAGGTTAGGTGAATTAGCCATGCTAAATTGCCTGTAGTGTTAGGTGAAGGGGGAAATATAGGGGAATGGGTCTGAGTGGGTTGCTCTTCAGAGGGTTGGTGTGGACTTGTTGGGCCGAAGGGCCTGTTTCCACACTGTAGGGAATCTAATCTCTAATCTAATCATAATAACTCTGTAATTCACTGTTGCCACTGTGCACTGCTGATGGAGGGAATTGAAGTTTCAGATGGTGAATAGGATAGGTTAAGCTGTCTGCTTTGTCCTACATGATGTCAATCTTCAAACTGAATGCAAGTGGGGAGTATTTCATCACCTCAGAGAAAGTGAGGACAGCAGATGCTAGAGCTCAGAGTTGAGAGTGTGGTGCTGGAAAAGCACAGCCGGTCAGGCAGCTTCCGAGGAGCAGGAGAATCAATGTTTCGGGCAAGAGCCCTTTGTATCTTGTAGATGGTGGACAGGTTTTTGGGAGTCAGGAGATGAGTTGCAGGATTCCTTGACTTGAACCTACTCTTGCAGCCAATGTACCTATGGTCCAGTTAGTTTCTGGTCAATGGTGAGCCGGAGAATATGGATAGTGGGGAATTGAACAATAGCAATGCCATGGAATGTCAAGAGGTGATGGCTAGATTCTTTCTTATTGGACATGGTCATTGTCTGTCACTGGAGTAGGGTGTGAATGTTATTTGCTGCTTGTCACCACAAACCTGGACGCTGCCCCATGTCTTGTTGCATTTTCCAGTGAACTTTGAAAGCCTTTTCGCTCAGTCCTTTCCAAACTGACTTTGAACAGAAAGTCCACTCCAGTGACTTGTAGATCCTTAAAATGCTGCTGGAGCCTTGTGTAAACATCATTAAATATCTTTACTTCTGATTTTATGATAGATAGAAGGTCGTTAATGAAACAGCTGAAGGTGTTGGGCCTTGAGGAATTCCTGCGGGGATGTTTTGGGACTGAAATACTTACAATCTCCCTCCTTCTTCCAATCTAACCAGTGGAGAGCTTTCCCTAGTTCCCTAGTTCCCGTGATTTCACCTTTGCCAGATAGCTTTGTTTTTCAGAACTTCTTTAATCATGTGAATGCCAGTGGCTAGGCTAGCATTTACTGCTCATTTTATGAAGGTAAGAAGAATCAATCACATTGTTGTGGGTCTGGAGTCACATGGAGACCAGTCTGGGTAAGGATAACCAATTTCCTTCCCTAAAGGACGTAGGGAGCCAAATGTGCTTTGGTCACAGGTTCTTCACCTCCCATTCTAGGTTTTTATTGACTTGAAATTTCAGCATCAGTCATGGTGGGAATTGAGCCCATGCCCCTCGAGCCCAGTGGCATTGTCGCTACACCATTACCTCCCTCCCACACTCAGTCAAATGTTAACCTAATGTTAAGGGCAGCCTGTGGAAAAGCTTTTTTCAAAAGATGGAGTAATGACATATTTTGTGTAATTGCTGATCCTTTGTGTGATTAGAAAAAGGAATAATGTCATCGACAGAGTAGTTGTCGCCTGGGTCATACAGCCTTGGGTGACAGACGCCAAGAGAAACCACCATCAGTTGGAAGCGTGGCACAGCTCAGACCAGGAAAGCTCCTGTCACTTTCAATCCCAGGCAGAAACGCTACGTTCAAGGTATTGAAATCAGCCTCCACTTTCTTCAAATATTCCAGTTGTTGCAACACTGCGAGAACACAAATGGGCTGCGGTTAACCTAATTGTTCAGAATGTCAGACTTTATAAGGTGGTTATGTCTCCTCCATTTTGAGGTAAAACAGAACACCCTGAAATGGGGGATGGTGAAATCATACTCAACCCCACCCAGAGAGGCCCCGTCTCTTTTGATTGTCACAGGTGGAAAAGGCCAAGACTGAAACCTGAAGAAACACATGTGGCTGGATTCACAACTTGACACAAAAGGAGGGAATCTGTCCTTCGGGTGGCAGTCCGTTGGACCCACAGACCAGGAGAGAGACCGGAAACAGCTGCTGCTGCGCAAAACAGAGTAAAGGACTATATCTTGTTTGCCACTGGATGGAATGCAATGGAGAACTGATCTTCTCCATTTAAAGGGTGGAATTAGCAGCATTTTAAGGATCTACGAGTCACTGGAATGGACTTTCTTGTTCAAAGTCAGTTTGGAAAGGACTGAGTGAAAAAGCTTTCAAAGTTCAGTGAAAAACAAATGCCTTGCTGTGGCAGGGAGTGTTCTGAAAAACCATGGGGAATACGGGATTTAATCTACAAAATTTACATATCCGCTCAGAGCAAGCTACTGTCGGTTGAGTTAATTAGTTAAAAAGGATTTGCCTTATCTGTAGTCTTGGGTATGAGTTGCTTTCCAATAATATTTAGTTAATTCGTTCATTCATTCACAGGATCAGGGCATTGCTGGCTGGGGCAGCATTTATTACTCACAGTCAAGATAAGAGTGGTGCTGGAAACGCACAGCAGGTCAGGCAGTAGCTGAACTGCAGGTAAATCGACGTTTCGGGCAAAAGCCCTTCATCAGGATGAAGGGCTTTTGCCTGAAACGTAAATTTTCCTGCTCCTCGGATGCTGCCTGACCTGCTGTGCTTTTCCAGCACCAATCTAAACTTGACTCTAATCTTCAGCATCTGCAGTACCCATTTCTGCCCTTTATTATTCAGGGGACAGTTGAGAGTCACCCAGATAGCTGCTGGCCTGGAGTAACATGTAGTCCAGATCCTTAAAGTGAACTAGATGGGTTTTTCCTCCAACAAAATCGAGTGGATCGGTTGGAGAGACAGATAGAAGCGATGAGGAATTTGCAACAGCAACAGTATATGATGGATGGCAGTTATAGGAAGGGGGGAAAGTCTCAGATACAATAACATAGATGGGTTAACTCCAGGAAAGGTAAGAGAGGTAGGCAGCTAGTGCAGGAGTCTTTTGTGGCTATCCCCATTTCAAACAGGTATGCTGTTTTGGAAAATGTAGGGGGTAATGGATTCTCAGGGGAACGTAGCACGAACAGCCAAGTTTCTGGTATTGTGACTGGCTCTAATGCAACTGGGGGTACATCGGCTTCCAAGAGATCAATTGTGTCAGGGGATTCTGTAGTCTGAGGTACAGACAGACGTTTCTGTGGCCAGCAGAGAAAAAGCAGAATGGTGTGTTCTTTCCCTGGTGCCAGGATCCAGGATGTCTCAGAGAGGGTGCAGAATATTCTCATGGGGGAGAGGGGCCAGCAGGAGGTCATTGTCCACATTGGAACCAACGACATTGGAAGGGAAAAGGTTGAGACTCTGAAGGGAGATTACAGAGAGTTAGGTAAAAATTTAAAAAGGAGGTCCTCAAGGGTAGTAACATCTGGACTACTCCCAGTGCTATGAGCTCGTGAGGGCAGGAATAGGAGGATAGAGCAGATGAATG
>NC_057730.1:50079453-50103942 GCF_004010195.1 Chiloscyllium plagiosum | reverse complement strand
TTTAGATGGAGAGGAATTTGTTAAGTGTGTACAAGACAATTTTCTGATTCAGTATGTGGATGTACCGACTAGAGAAGGTGCAAAACCTGATCTACTCTTGGGAAATAAGGCAGGGCAGGTGACTGATGTGTCAGTGGGGGAGCACTTTGGGGCCAGCAACCATAATTCTATTCATTTTAAAATAGTGATGGAAAAGGATAGACCAGATCTAAAAGTTGAAGTTCTAAATTGGAGAAAGGCCAATTTTGACAGTATTAGGCAAGAACTTTCAAAAGCTGATTGGGGGCAGATATTCGCAGGTAAAGGGACGGCTGGAAAATGGGAAGCCTTCAGAAATGAGATAACAAGAATCCAGAGAAAGTATATTCCCGTCAGGGTGAAAGGAAGGCTGGTAGGTATAAGGAATGCTGGATGACTAAAGAAATTGAGAGTTTGGTTAAGAAAAAGAAGGAAGCATATGTCAGGTATAGACAGGATAGATCGAGTGAATCCTTAGAAGAGTATAAAGGCAGTAGGAGTATACTTCAGAGGGAGATCAGGAGGTCAAAAAGGGGACATGAGATAGCTTTGGTAAATTGAATTAAGGAGAATCCAAAGGGTTTTTACAAATATATTAAGGACAAAAGGGTAACTAGGGAGAGAATAGGGCTCCTCAAAGATCAGCAAGGCGGCCTATGTGTGGAGCCTCAGAAAATGGGGAAGATACTAAACGAATAAGAAATGACATCACCACAAACCCCAGGAACCTTTCAGGACAAACACATAAATAGAAAAGCAGGAGACAACAGCTTCGCTTCACTTGGAGGTCACCACTGATGATGTTACCTAGCCAGGTAATGAAACGTCTGGATATCAAACCTACTGCTCAGCGAGCAAACCTACACCCTAAACCTCAACCTGAGCTACAACCTTCACAAACCTTGCAAAAACATACTAAATGAATATTTTGCATCAGTGTTTACTGTGGAAAAGGATATGGAAGATATAGACTGCAGGGAAATAGATGGTGACATCTTGCAAAATGTCCAGATTACAGAGGAGGAAGCGCTGGATGTCTTGAAATGGTTAAAGGTGGATAAATCCCCAGGACCTGATCAGGTGTACCCGAGAACTCTATGGGAAGCTAGAGAAGTGATTGCTGGGCCTCTTGCTGAGATATTTGTATCATCGATAGTCACAGGTGAGGTGCCGGAAGACTGGAGGTTTACAAACGTGGTGCCACTGTTTAAGAAGGGCAGCCAGGGAACAAGCCAGGGAACTATAGACCGGTGAGCCTGACCTCGGCGGTGGGCAAGTTATTGGAAGGAATCCTGAGGAACAGGATGTACATGTATTTGGAAAGGCAAGGACTGATTCGGGATAGTCAACATGGCTTTGTGCGTGGGAAATCATGTCTCACAAACTTGATTGAGCTTTTTGAAGAAGTAACAAAGAAGATTGATGAGGGCAGAGCAGTAGATGTGATCTATATGGACTTCAGTAAGGCGTTCAACAAGGTTCCCCATGGGAGACTGATTAGCAAGGTTAGGATTGGTGCTGGGCCCTCTACTTTTTGTCATTTACATAAATGATTTGGATGCAAGCATAAGAGGTACAGTTAGTAAGTTTGCAGATGACACCAAAATTGGAGGTGTAGTTTTATCTGACCTGCCGTGCTTTTCCAGCACCACACTCTTGATCTCCAATGGAAAGGCCCAAGTGAGTTGAAGTTGTTGACAGTGTAATTGGAAAACAGCGGTTGATTGAAGTTCAAAATTCTGGGAGGTGGTAGCTTTCCTCTAGATATGAAAACTTCAAGCCTTGCCACTGAAACGTTTAAAATTTCTGTTGATCTGATACCCTTGGTTTTTCAGCAGTGTTACCAATCGGTTTGTGTTTACAAGCAACTGCATTCGTGATCCCAATTTTTTTTCCTGTTTTCCAAGGATCTGTATCCTCTGCTCCCTGCCCATTCATGTACCTGTTTAGATACATCTTAAATGATGCTAATGTGCCCACCTCTACCACTTCCACTGGCAACGCATTCCAGGCATTCACCACCCTCAGCGTAAAGAACTTTCCACGCATATCTCCCTTAAACTTTTCCCCTCTCACCTTGTGCCCCCGAGTAATTGAGTCCCCCACTCTGGGGAAAAAGCATCTTGCTATCCAATCTGTCTACACCTCTCATGTCCATCCTGTTCCCACGCTGGTGATGAATGTAGAGTATGTTCCTGTAGTGATGCAATAATTAGGAAGCAAATCACAGTGAAATGCCACCTAATGCTTCGTGATATATAAATATATACATAAATCTCTGTACTCCTTTTGAATATTTTATGATTGGAATCTTTTGCTTCTGTTTAAAGTGAATTACAGCGTGATAGTGCAGCCATTTATAGAATCCCTACAGTATGGAAACAGGCCATTCGGCCCAGCAAGTCCACACCGGCCCTCTGAAGAGTAGACCACCCAGACCCATTCTCCTACGTTTACCCCTGACTAATGCACCTAACCTACAAACGGTGAATGCTATCGGCAATTTAACACGGCCAATTCACCTGGCTTGTGGAAGGAAAACGGAGCACCTGGAGGAAACCCGCACAGACACGAGAATGTGCAAACTCCACACAGACAGTCACCTGAGGCTGGAATCGAACCCAGGTCCCTGGCGCTGTGAGACTGCAGTGCTAACCACTGAGCCCCTGTGCCACCCCAAATCACTAGGTAGCAAGAAGCCACAAACTTGTCTTCTCTGAGGAGTGAACTCAGGACCTTCAGATTATGAGACTGATGCTAAGAAGGCCACCAGCCCACAGAATGAGTCCATTGGGAGCAATTGGTCAAACATTCTGACAAAAATGTTGGAAATCTGAAACAGGAAAGGTTGGAAACATTCAGCAGGTCTGGCCCAACATCTGTGAAAGAGAAAAAAAACAAGTTACATTTTTCATGCCTAAGATCTTTATGACCAGAAATGTTGAATATTGTTCATTTTTGAAGCACATTTTTAAAACTCAGTTAGCTTTGTTGGGAATAACAAGATCCTAAAATCAATTTCATTTTTTTTGTTTCTGCACTGTGTGCTTCTATTAGTTCAGTTTTGGAAATCTGGTCAGCATGGACGAGTTGGGCCGAAGGGCCTATTTCCATGCTACTTGCCTCTGTTTGTGTTATAAGGGTGTTGCTGGCTACGCAGCATTTATTATCCATTGAAAGTTAACCACAATGCTGTGGGTCTGGAGTAACATGTAGGCCAGACCAGGTAAAGATGGCTGTTTCCCTCTATAAAGGGCATTAGTGATCCTGATAGATTTTCCTGACAATTGTCAATGGGGTCATGAAGATCATTAGATGCTTAATTCTAGAGTTTTGTTGAATTCTGCCATGGCAGGATTCGAACCTAAGGTCCCCAGAATATTATGGGGAAATCTCTGGATTAACAGCCCAGTGATACTACCACTAGGCCGTCACTTACCTTAGGTGTAAGCTATGGAGACTTTGCTATGTACAGATTAGTCAATTATCTGCTTCTGCTATAAAAGTTACAAAAATTCCTTCTTTTCAAGGTAGCTCCTAAACCTCACCATTGTAGTGTACAGTACACAGAGCAGCAGACAGCAGGACTGTGTGGGTTGACAGCTCCACATGCAAGTGTAGGCATTCCATTCAGTTCCGCACACATTATGTTCCTGAATTCTCTGCATGTGTGCGTGTATGTGCGGTGTGTGTGTGCGTGTGGGCGTGTATGCGTGGTGTGCGTGTATGTGTGGTGTGTGTGTGCTTATGTGTGTGTATGTGTGGTGTGTGTGTGTATGTGTGTGTAAGAAGTGGTGGATCGGTACAATTACAACATTTAAAAGGCATCTGATGGGTATATGAATATGAAGGCTTTAGAGGGATATGGGTCAAGTGCTGGCAAATGGGACTAGATTAGGTTAAGATGTCTGGTCGTCATGGACAGGTTGGACTAAAGGGTCTGTTTCCATGCTGTACATGACTGTATGTGACTCTATGACATACTGTCCTCCAGGCAATTAGGGATGGGCCATTAATGCTTGCCCTAACCAGTGACACCCACATCCCATGAATGAATTAAAAACTTATAAAATGATATAAAAATTATATTTCTGTCTTATTATCTCTGCCTGTTTGTATAAAGGAGCAATTGAAGTCTGGCTTATTGAACCATGTAGCACCAGAAAGAAACCAAATAACATAAGCCAGTGTTCCCTAAACCTTTCTCCTCTGTGATCCCATTTCGAGGTTTGAAAATTATTGCAATCTCAGGGAGAAAATGGGGGACTGTAGGGCTGGAGGGGGTGTTCCTGTAAGAGAGCGGGTTCAGGTAGAGACAGAGCTGAGCTGTCATAAGTCCATTGCTGCTCCAGGACTCACCACCAAAATATCAGCTTTCAACTACTTTGGGAAACTCTGATGTAAACCTGGATACGCTGAATGATAGAAACATCGCATTCGAGGTGGTACAATGTCTCAGTGGTTAGCACTACTATCTCACAGTGCGTTCGATTCCAGCCTTGGCTGACTGTCTGTGTGGAGTTTGCACATTCTCCCCATGTCTGTGTGGGTTTCCTTCCACAGTCCAAAGATGTGTAGGTTTAGGTGGGTTGGCCATGCTAAATTACCCATAGTGTCCCGGGATGTGAGGTCTAGGTGGATTAGTCATGGGAAATGCAGGGTTATAGGATAGGAAGGTGAGGAGAGTGGCAAACTCTTCAGAAAGTCAGTGTGGACTTGATGGGCCAAGTGGTCTGTTTCCACATTATAGGGATTCTATGATTAGAAATCACAAAGTTATTAATTTGTGTATTTTCCATCTGAAGATATTTGCATTAGTATCATCAATCCAATTTAACATTATTACTCTGGCTAAAGGCATTCTAGCAAAATAGCACCAATTATATTGATGTTAAAAGACTCCTCACTAGAGGATAATGAGAAAGAATTTCAGAAATCTAATTGAGGAGTTGATGCATTCGATCCTGATTAATATACTCAGGAGTCCATTACTGGCTGGAATCTAATCAAACAGATAAAGGGTTTTGGAGAGAAAATGCTGGACAACAGTCACTATAGATAATATTAAAGTTTTACATTTAGATGCATCTCCATCTTTTCTGAAACTCCAAGTGTGTATCTCTTCAATCAGATTCCTGCCCCACATGCTGTAACACTACACTTTTATCAAGGTCATTGATGTCTGTGACAAAGCTAAAGTTGAACTCTTCCTGTCATAGAAACACAAAAAATAGGAACAGGGATTCAGCTATTTGAGCCTGCTCTGCCATTCAATATGATCATGACTGGGAGAGTCACAGAGCACGGAAATAGACCCTTCGGTCCAACCACTCCATGCTGACTAGAATCCCAAACTAAACTAGCCCCACTTGCCTGGGCTTGGTCCATATCCCTCCAAACATTTCTATTCATGTACTTATCCAAATGTCTTTTAAACATTGTAACAGTACCTGCATCCACCACTTCCTTGAGAACTTTGTTCTACTCATGAACCCTTCTCTGTATAAAAAAATTGCTCCTCATGTCTTTTTTAAATCTTTATCGTCTCACCTTAAAAATATGCCTTGTAGTCCTGAAATCCCCCACCCTGGGGAAAAGACACCAGCCATTCACATTATCTCGACCCCCAAGATCTTATTAACCTGGGTAAGGTCATCTCTCAATCTCCTATGCTCCAGTGTAAAAACATCCTAGCCTATCCAGTCTGTGGACTTTGCTTCATCAAGTGTGGTGTAGGCAGTGTCATTGCTAATGCAGAGGTAGATAGATTCTTCACTAATAAGGGTGTCAAAGGTAGCAGTCAGGAAAGTAATGTTGAGACCACAATAAGATTAGCCATGATCTTACAAAATGGTGGAGCAGGCCTGAGGGGCCGAATGGCCTCCTGCTGTTCCTAATTTGTATGTGAAGAGATGTACATGCAAATCCGCAGGTTCCTCTCAGGAGCACATACATCATTTGGTGTGGATCGTTATACAATGAGACACCACTGCCCTTGTACAATCACACAGGACAATCTGCTCGTGCAAGTAAAATCATTTACTGTCATTTATAAAGGGCATATTGCTCAGCTGCAATGCACAGTATACTGCTTCACTCAGGTTACAATCACTTTCAAATCCCAGACTGGAATATCAGCCTGTATTTATGACTGGTCTGATGTGAACTTTGCCCCTTACACTCCTCTGCAAGTTAGGACTTGTATAAAACCATCAACATTTGTGTAACACCTTCAAAACAGCAAAACATTTCATGATGCTTCACAGGAATGTGCTCAAAGTATGACATGAATCCAAATTGGGAAGGATTGACCAAAGGGTTAGGTTCTGAAGAGGGGCAGAGAAGCGGATATCCAAAAATCTTAAAGGGGACTCCCTGAGATTAAGGGCTTGGTACTGAAGGCATAGCTATAACTAGTGAAGTAATTAAACTCAGGGGTTACCAGAATTAGAGGAACAGAGAGATCTTGTAGTGTTCTATAAGGTGACAAAGGTAGGGATAGAGGAAGTGATGGAGGCATTTGGACACAAGTGTGAGAACTTAATGATTGAGGCACCTCATATTTCACATCCTCCAAATCACCTTACCCCAGCCACATCCAAGGGTAGGATTTATAGCTTGTTGTGATTATTCTGTGGTACTGATTGTTCATTGTTTCTCCTTTAAAGCACAGCTACCGAGAGGTCGGGATCCTCCTGCTGTACCTGGGCGTAGGAGTCTGTGTCTTCTCTGGGATGGCATATACAGCTGAGAAGGATGAAGACGTCGGACTGGACACCATTCCAGCCTGTTGGTGGTGGGGGACGGTGAGCATGACCACGGTGGGCTACGGGGATGTAGTACCCATCACCGTGGCGGGCAAGCTGGCTGCTTCGGGCTGCATCCTAGGGGGCATCTTAGTGGTGGCACTACCCATCACCATCATCTTCAATAAGTTCTCCCACTTCTACCGACAGCAGAAGGCGCTGGAAGAGGCGGTGAGGAGCAGTCGCCTGAAGGGAAGTGAGACGGGGGACGATGGAGGGACAGAGGGGGAAATGTCGGAGGTGGAGGAGGAACGAGGACCGGCACACGACCATGAATCTCGGGACTCCGACAGACTGGAGAACAAAGCACCAATTGCGAAGTAAGACTGTCCAAAGGACAGGGCAAAGGTTTTATAGAATCTATATTAGATTGCAGGTCTTTTCCAAGGAGGATTCTGAATGAATAAGGACTGTTGTCAAAAAAGAAATAAACTCGCTTGCCTCAACCACAGCCCTCAATCTCTCCAGAGGAAACTGTAAATGTGACCCAAAGTCAGCCATACTCTAGAGGGCCTGGTGCAATAAATGATACAATCATCTGGTTCTTGCTGTTTGGCACTACCTTGGGTCAACCTGTGCCAAGGGGGGGGGGGGGGGGTATATTTTGGAGTTAAGCCATTTGGAAGTTTATCCAAAAGTTAAGGAAATCAGGAATGTTCTGTCCCATAATGTTGGGCCTATTGAAAATTGCAAAACTGGAACTGATTGATCTCTGTTAAACAAATGTGTTCATAGTGACAGAATCAAGGCAGGTAAATAGGGTTAGAATACAGATCAGAATGAATGATAGAAGATGCTTGAGAGGCTGAATGGCAACCTTCTAGGACCACAAGAAATAGGAGCAGGAGTTGACCATTCAGCCCCTCTAACCTGCTCCACCATTCAGTAGGATCATGACTGATCCAAGATTCCTCACATCCATGTTCCCGTGTTTTCCCAGTAACCATTGCTTCTCCTACAGTTCCAAAGAGTTTTGCCAAGACAGAGGGCAAAGTTCTGAGAAAGATTGCAATTCGAACAGTTCATAGGCATTAACTGAGGGGTATTGCTGTTGTAATTTGTACATGTTTCTTTTCAAGGTAAACATTTTCTCTATTAACCTGTTTTTGGTACATCACCAGCAGTATTCATAGAATCCTCAAAGTGTGGAAACAGGCCATTTGGCCTAGCAAGTCCACACCGACCCTCCAAAGACTGACCCACCCGGACCCATTCCCCTACCCTATTACTCTACATCTACCCCTGACTATCCACCTCACCTGCACATCTTTGGACTGTGGGAGGGAACCAGAGCACCCGGAGGAAACCCACGCAGACACGGGGAGAATGTGCAAACTCCACACAGACAGTCGCCTGAGGCTGGAATCGAACCCAGGTCCCTGGCACTGTGAGGCAGCAGTGCTAACCACTGAGCCGCCATGCTACCATGATACAGATAGTGATTATGTTACACGTATGATACTCAAGGTGTTTGAGTGACAACAATAGAACTATGATCCAAGCAGCGCAGGGGCAGAAATTGCCCTTTTGAGTAGTTATAACACATACCACTATCTATTAAACAGTCGGCTTAATATCAGTTTGATTGAACTCCAAGAAATTTTATCATTTGCCTTGCTCAATCACCTAAACTATCCCTTTCTCTCTTATTTCTTTTTAATGTCCACTTGGGTTTTATTCAATATAAACAATTTGGAGTGCATTGTAACAAACCCACGACCCTTCTTCAGAACTGGAAATTTCATCAAGGGAACACCACGCCCCTGCAGGTTTGCCTCCAAGCCACTCACCATCTTGACCTGAAATTGTATCGTCCTTCTTTCAGTGTGGTTGGGTCAAAATCCTGGAATTATGATATCGTGGGTTTAGGGTCAACATACAGACTGCAACAGTTCAAGAAAGCAGCTCACCACCACCTTCTCAAGGGGGCAAATAGGGATGAGGTAATAAAGGTTGGCCCATCCACTGATGACCATGTCCTGCGAGTGAATAAGCAAAATAAGCTATGGATCAGTCGAAATGTGCAAGTATTTAGTGAGATAATTTTTGACATATATCATAAGTCATTGCAAGCACAAAATTGTCAACTCTAAGATGATTTGTATCAGGAAGCTATTATTCAGTCCCTTGTCAGGCCAAGATAATATACAATGATGGGAATAATTATTGGCTTTTCTAAAACAATTTAATTCCCAGTATGGAGATAATCTCCCAAAGGGATGTTTTACCGATGTGTTTAAATAACTGGAAATTACTGCTGTGCTCTTAACTGTGACTATAATAAGGTGATTGCCATTTCTCTTAAAACATACATCTTCTACTCATGAGAGACAAAACTAAAGAATTGAGGATGCTTGGAATGTGAAATAAGGAGAGAGAAAGCTAGAAATGCTCAGCAGGTCTGACAGCATTTGCACAGAGAGAACCAGAGTTAACATTTCAGTCTGTACGTTTCAACAGAATTGGAAGTAAATATTTACTGTATCCGTTGCTCCCGATGCAGTCTCCTCTACATTGGGGAGACATGACGCCTACTCGCAGAGCGCATTAGGAAACATCTCCGGGACACCCACATCAACCGACCCCACCGCCCCGTGGCTGAACACTTCAACTCCCCCTCCCACTCTGCCGAAGACATGCAGGTCCTAGGCCTCCTCCACCGCCGTTCCCTCACCACCCGATGCCTGGAGGAACAATGCCTCCAACCCCAGGACGTCAATTCATTCCTGATGAAGGGCTTTTGCCCAAAATGTCGATTTTCCTGCTCCTCGGACACTGCTTGACCTGTTGTGCTTTTCCAGCACCACACTCTTGGCAACATAAATTAGTGTCTGAAGATGGCACAGACAAATCATCATCTCAAGAAGGTTCAGTATCTTTGCAGAAGACACTGCACATTTTGTGTTTCAAAGCAATAAAACCTGGAAATTTGAAGATAATTTGGATTTAAAACGGGTGCCTCTGAGTGCCATAGGCTGGGCAGGGCACTCACTATTTGCTGGTTCAGCTTTAAACATGATATTGGTCAAGGCAGATACAGAGGCTTCCAGTATCCAGAACCAGACTTACTGCAGGTGTAATACCCAATATGAATTCCACACTATTTGATTTGCATTGTTGATAATTAGGGCAGAAGAAGCTGCTGTTTGCAGAGGCAACCCAGCTAGGTGTAGTTCAGGACTCTGGATTAGTGATGCTGGAAGAGCACAGCAGTTCAGGCAGCATCCAAGGAGCAGCGAAATCGACGTTTCGGGCAAAGAAGGGCTTTTGCCCGAAACGTCGATTTCGCTGCTCGTCGGATGCTGCCTGAACTGCAGTGCTCTTCCAGCACCACTAATCCAGAATCTGGTTTCCAGCATCTGCAGTCATTGTTTTTACCCCGTAGTTCAGGACTCATTGTGTACAATATTTCCAGATGAACGCTTCTGATAAATTCAACTGATGATCCCAATTAATGAAAATGTGCACCCACCCTTCTGCAGTGAATAATAGTTGAACTGGACATTGTGGATTTGGAATGTAAACACTCTGAATGTCAGGTACAGAAAACGGAGCACAGCTGAACTTTGCATTTCTGAAGAGTTGGAACGCTAACTCCTATTCTCTCCCTCCACAGATGCTGCCAGACCTGCTGAGTTCCTCCAGCATTCTCTGTTTCGGATTTCCTGCCATATTTTGCCTTTATTGAACTTGGTATATGCCTGGGCTTCGCAAGGCCATAGAGAAAGGCAGGATAGGCTGGAGCAATTTTTCCCTGGAGCGTCAGAGGCTGAGGGGTGACTTTATTGGAGTTTATAAAATCATAGGGGGGCATGGATAAAGTGAATAGTCAAGATCTTTCCCTCATGGTGGAGGAGTCCAGAACCCAAGGGTGAGAGGGGAAAGATTTAAAAGGAACCTAAGGGGCAATTTGTTTCAGACAGAGGGTGGTGTGTGTATGAAATGAGCTGCCAGAGGAAGTGGTGGAGGCTGGTACAATTACAACATTTAAAAGGTATCTGGGTGGGACTACAGGTATCCCCCACTATGTGAAAGGTGAGCATCCCTGTGAAACCGTTCATAAGCCGAAATGGCGTAAAGTGAAGAAGCTCTAATTTAAACGGGAAAAACATTTGCCTTTTGTCGTACAAGCAAAAATCCTCTTCAGATTCGCAAAAACAGGTACTAATGTAAGTTTTTTGTAAAAACAATGTGGCGTAAAGCGAACTTTCGGAAAGTGGGGGATTCCTGCATAATTAGGAAGAGATATGGGACTAATGCCAGCAAATGGGACCAAGATTAATTTAGGATACCCGGGGGCATGGACAGGTTGGACCGAAGGGTCTGTTTCTGTGCTGTACATATCTGTGACTTTAAATGCAACAATTCAAGGATCAAAGGGACATCCCATTGTACTCCCTTGGCGCTAAGATGAGTACCTTCTGCATTTGGTGGGGTGACCTGTGCAGACAACTAGGCCAACTGCAACCTGTCATGGCGGACACTGGGGTGACTGCATACGTTTAACAGGACAACAGGTTCTGTGTCCTGGCGGAGGGTGAACCACCTCTGCTTCAGGCACAGGACAGAACAAGCTGATTCCGGATTTCCAGTCTCCTATGGGGGGGGAGGTGGGACCGCTATCAGCTTTATCACTGAGCGAATTGACACCTTTTATCCTTTCAGCCCATTGGCATTGACTGGAGCCTGAGTGGGAACCACACTCTAAGGCCTCAGTTTACGGTTAGAGGGGAAAGAATGAAAGGGAACTTGAGGGGGAACATTCTTGCATAGAGGATGCTATGCATATGGAATGAGCTGCCAATAGAAGTGGTTGAGGCAGGTACATTAACAACATTTAAAAGGTATTTGGACAAGTACATCGATAGGAAAGGATTAGAAGGATCTGGGCCAAGTGCAGGGAATCGGGGTTAGAGTGGACAGACATTTTGGTCAGCAGTTTGGGCTGAAGGGCCTGTTTCTGAGCTGTAGGACTCCATGACTCTATGAGTCGGGCCTCTTGATAGAGGGATCTCTGCCCCTTAATCGGGGGGACTTGGTGTCAGGAAGGAGAGGGAGAGCAGGAGAGGGAATATCATGGCCTTCCTCTAGTTTTTGTGTTTATTAACTGATAAGTCCCCGGGGCCTGATGGTCTACATCCTAGGGTACTGAAAGAGGTGGCTCTAGAAATCGTGGATGCGTTAATGATCATTTTCCAATGTTCTATAGATTCAGGATCAGTTCCTGTGGATTGGAGGGTGGCTAATGTTGTCCCACTTTTTAAGAAAGGAGGGAGAGAGAAAACAGAGAATTATAGACCAGTTAGTCTGACCTCAGTAATGAGAAAATGCTGGAGTCAATTATAAAGGATGAAATTACGACACATCTTGATAGCAGTAACAGGATAGGTCAGAGTCAGCATGGATTTATGAAGGGGAAATAGGAAGCATGTTTCCGCTGATGGGTGAGTGCCGAACCAGAGGACACAGCTTAAAAATAAGGGGTAGGCCATTTAGAACAGAGTTGAGGAGAAACTTCTTCACCCAGAGAGTGGTGGGTGTATGGAATGCTCTGCCCCAGAAGGCTGTGGAGGCTAAGTCTCTAGATCTTTCAAGAAAGAGTTGGATAGAGCTCTTAAGGATAGTGGAATCAAGGGTTATGGGGATAAGACAGGAACAGGATACTGATTGAGGATGATTAGCCATGATCATAATGAATGGTGGTGCAGGCTCGAAGGTCAGAATGGCCTACTCCTGCACCTATTGTCTATTGTCAATCAACAGGAGGCCTCGTTGTCGAATTGTATAGGAACACAGAGGATATTCCACGAATAGAGAGAAAGATGGAGGAAGTAGACAGAAGATTGAGTTATAACTAACCACGACCTCTGCCTTCAGCCGAACTTGCTCGTATTTTGTTGCCCTGAATTGACTGGAAAGCAACAAAGGAGAGACAGCCTGCATGAGCTCCTGTGCTATTTGCTGAGATAAATTCACATCTTGTTACAGTATTAATCTCAACACTACCTGTAAATAAGGCTTGCCTGAGCAGGCCTTTTCCTTTGAACGCAGCTTGAATCAACAAGTGCTGTTTGGCAACGACATTCAACTATAAATTGCAAATGAGGCCAGAATGTCAAAAAACATCACATCTCCAGGCTCCTGGCATGTGGAGTAATCCCTCCTCCCAGTGTCTACCCCTATACAAATTCAAAGAATCCAGAACTACAGGTCAAAGTTCAAAAATAAATGGCAGTCCATTTAAATGAACACAAAATTTTAATTTCTCTCAGAAGTTTGAGTGAGCAAAATTAGGGCGCACGGTGTGGAGCAAAGTACTGACTTGGATTGAAAATTGGTTGGCTGACAGGAAACAAAGAGTAGTGATAAACGGCTCCATTTCGAATGGCAGGCGGTGACCCAGTGGGGTACCACAGGGATCAGTGCTGGGACCGCAGCTTTTTACAATATATGTTCATGATATAGAAGATGGTATCAGTAATAACATTAGCAAATTTGCTGATGATACAAAGCTGGGTGGCAGGGCGGAATGTGAGGAGGATGTTAGGAGATTACAGGGTGACCTGGACAGGTTAGGTGAGTGGACGGATGCATGGCAGATGAAGTTTAATGTGGATAAATGTATGGTTATCCACTTTGGTGGCAAGAACAGGAAGGCAGATTACTACCTAAATGGAATCAATTTAGGTAAAGGGGCAGTACAGAGAGATCTGGGTGTTCTTGTACACCAGTCAATGAAGGCAAGCATGCAGGTACAGCAGGTAGTGAAGAAGGCTAATAGCATGCTGGCCTTCATAACAAGAGGAATTGAGTTTAGAAGCAAAGAGGTGCTTCTGCAGCTGTACAGGGCCCTGGTGAGACCACACCTGGAGTACTGTGTGCAGTTCTGGTCTCCAAATTTGAGGAAAGACATTCTGGCTATTGAGGGAGTGCAGCGTAGGTTCACGAGGTCAATTCCTGGAATGGCAGGACTATCTTATGTTGAAAGATTGGAGCGACTGGGCTTGTATACCCTTGAGTTTAGAAGACTGAGAGAGGATCTGATTGAGACGTATAAGATTATTAAAGGATTAGACAATCTGGCGGCAGGAAACATGTTTCCACTGATGGGTGAGTCCCGAACCAGAGGACACAGCTTAAAAATACGGGGTAGACCATTTAGGACAGAGATGAGGAGAAACGTCTTCACCCAGAGAGTGGTGGCTGTGTGGAATGCTCTGCCCCAGAGGGCAGTGGAGGCCCAGTCTCTGGATTCATTTAAGAAAGAATTGGATAGAACGCTCAAGGATAGCGGAATCAAGGGTTATGGAGATAAGGCAGGAACAGGATACTGATTGAGGATGATCAGCCATGATCATAATGAATGGTGGTGCTGGCTCGAAGGGCAGAATGGCCTACTCCTGCACCTATTGTCTATTGTCTATTGTCTTTTGAATTCCCTTCCTCAAAAGGCAGTGGATGCTGATTCTTTTAAAGCAGGGGTGGATAGATTCTTGGTTGCCATGGAAATGAAAGATTGCCGAACAAAGAGACCTTGATATTCCGGTTCATAGCTCCTTGAAAGTAAAGTCGCAGGTAGATAGGATAGTGAAGAAGGTGTTTGGTATGCTTTCCTTTATTGGTCAGAGTATTGAGTACAGAAGTTGGAAGGTCATGTTATAGTTGTACAGAACATAGGTTAGGCCACTTTTGGAATATTGTGTGCAATTTTGGTCTCCTTGCGACAGGAAGGATGTTGTGAAACTTGAAAGTGTTCAGAAAAATGGCATTTTTAATCAGCCTGCTTAAATATGTTAAATATGTTAGTCTCCAGGGCAGGGGACTTGAACCTGGGCTCTGGAGACATGTCACATGTACTTGTAAATATGTTTTTATATATCCTCCTCGATTAATGTTTAACTCAGATAAATGTGAGGTGTTGCATTTTGGAAAGGCAAATCTGGGCAGGACTTATACATTTAATGGTAAGGTCCTTTGGAGTGTTGCTGAACAAAGAGACCTTGGAGTGCAGGTTCATAGCTCCTTGAAAATTGAGGCACAGGTAGACAGGGCAGAGAAGAGCTTGTTTGCTACACTTGCCTTTATTGGTCAGTGCATTGAATATAGGAATTGGAAGGTCATGTTGTGACATTGGTTAGGCCACTTTTGGAATACTGCATTCAGTCCTGATCTCCCTGCTGTAGCAATGTTGTTATGAAACTTGAAAGTGTTCAGAAAAGATTTACAGGGATGTTGCCAGGGTTGGAGGGTTTGAGCTATAGGGAGAGGCTGAAAAGGCTGGGGTTGTTTTCCTTGGAGCGTTGGAGGTTGAGCGGTGACCTTATAGAGATTTATAAAACCATGAGGGTCATGGATGGGGTAAATAGACAAGGTCTTTTCCCTGGGGTCAGGGAGTCAAGACGAGAGCACATAGGTTTCAGATGAGAGGGGACCTAAGGAGCAACTTTTTCACGCAGAGGGTGTTACGTGTATGGAATGAGCTGCCAGAGGAAGTGGTGGAGGCTGGTACAATTACAACATTTAAAAGGCATCTGGATGGGTATATGAATAGGAAGGATTTGGAAGGATATGGGTGAAATGCTGGCAAATGGGATTGGATTAATTTATGATACCTGGTTGGCATGGACGATTGGACTGAAGGGTCTGTTTCCGTGCTGTACATCTCTATGACTCTAGGTGTACAGGAATGTAGAGTTGAGGTTAAAAAATCATATTATCCATGATCGAAGGGCTGAATGGGCAACTCTTATTCCATGTTGGCAGGTTTGTACGTTGTCCCCATAATCTGTCAATATAGATTGGATTATAAATTCGGTTGACCAGCAGATTTCCAAAAGTCAAAACCTGAATATTCTGAGGTTAAAGTTCCCTCACAGCACAAACCTTTGCAGCTCATCAACGTCTCAACAAGTCTACTTTTGAGATTGTGTGACCAGAAGCGAGTGAAGCACAGGGGATCAGTAGCTTTCATTCCTTGTCAGAATTGGTTTCCTGCCAGGTCCCTGTGGATGGAAACAACTCAGGCAAGTGCTCCTTCCTCCCAGCTACCCAGTTTGTGTCCTCCTCTCCCAGAGGTCTCTCTCCATGAGTTTTCCGAAAATAGCTCCTCCTGTGCCCTTGTGAGAAGTCAGGGTGCAGGGTCACCATGTATCTCCAGCAAATCACAATCCATATTTCAGATCTGGCACAATGGCTGAAATATCATCAAGGCTGAGATAGAGTCATACAGCACGGAAACAGGCCCTTCGGCCCAACTCGTCCATGCCGACCAGGTTTCCCAAGCTAAACTTACCCCATTCGCCTCCAGAAAGGAAAGGATGGCTGTTTGCATGCTCCCTGAGCTTTGTAAGTCAGGAGGAGTGAAGATTGGTATAAACAGGAACCAAACATAGGGGATAGGCTCAAATAAATCTGTATGTGAGCCTCTGAGGTCAGCTGTGATGTAACTGTTCCCACGGCCATCATGTGATAGGACTCTGCTAGGAGGTTGGAACTTGCTCAGCTCAGAGCATGTTGCTCTCCAGCCTTACCATCATGTGCAGGTTTTTAATAAATGCTATTTAACAACAACACGTGGCCCAGTGGTTAGCACTGCTGCCTCACAGTGCCAGAGACCCAAGTTTGATTCCAGCCTCAGGTGACTGTCTGTGTGGAGTTTGCATGTTCTCCCAGTGTCTGTGTGGGTTTCCTCCCACAGTCCAGAGATGTGCAGGTTAGGTGAAATGGCCAAGCTAAATTGCCTGTAGTGTCCAGGGATGTGTAGGTTATTGTATTGGTCAGGAGTACATATAGGATAATGGATCTGGGTGGGTTACTCTTTGGTGGGCCGAAGGGCCTCTTTCCATAATGTAGGGATTCTATGATTCTAAATAAGGCCTAAAAGTGTACGCAGAGCCCATACTAAAATATCAGTGAAGCTCATTTTAACGTTAGCTGGTGAAGAGCCAGCAGTAAGGAATAGGCCATATAAAAAAATTCATTCACAGAATGTGGGTGTCACTGGCTAAGCCAGCATTTAGTGCCCATCCCTAATTGCCCAGAAGGCAGTTAAGAATCAACCCCATTGCTGTGGGTCTGGAGACACGTGTAGGCCAGACCAGGTAAGGATGGCAGCTTCCTTCCCTGAAGGACATTAGTAAATCAGACAGGTTTTTCCAACAATGGATTCATGGTCATTATTAGATTCTTAATTCCAGATTTTTATTGAATTCAAATTCCACCATCTGCCATGATGGGATTTGTTCCCAGGTCTCCACAACATTATCCAGGTCTCTGGATTAACAGGCCATACTGCTAGGCCATCACCTTCACTAATTTATTATCCCTCTCCCTAAATTGATTATCCATCCTGTCCAATGATCCTTTGCTGTGAATCTAGATGAAAGGCAAATCCCTTCCTGCCCTGCCACTGAATGTTACACACCCCCCTCCAGTCTGGGACTCTCCTCTTCCATGTCTCTCTGAGTAAGTTTAACATGTTAAAAGTTTAAAAACAAAGCTGAAGAAAAGCAAAAGACAGAGTGTACCTGCTCCAGCCCAGAAAAGCCCCACTCCAGTCTGTGTCACCACAACCTCCCCCCCCCACCTCCCTCCACAATGTGAGCTGTCGGTTTAGACTGTAGGAGTTAGCGAGAAGTGTGGGGTCTGGTGTGCAGCTGACTCTGCATCACAACAAAGGCAACTCCGCAACTAAACTCCCACCCTCTGCACAGCTGGCCCCCACAATGTTGGTCAGCAGGCAGAAAGGAAAGGATGGCTGTTTGCATGCTCCCTGAGCTTTGGAAGTCAGGAGGAGTGAAGATTGGTATAAACAGGAACCAAACATAGGGGGTAGGCACAAATAAATCTGTATGTGAGCCTCTGAGGTTAGCTGTGATGTAACTGTTCCCACGGCCATCATGTGATAGGACTCTGCTAGAAGGTTGGAACTTGTTCAGCTCAGAGCATGTTGCTCTCCAGCCTTACCATCATGTGCAGGTTTTTAATAAATGCTATTTAACAACAACACGTGGCCCAGTGGTTAGCACTGCTGCCTCACAGTGCCAGAGACCCAAGTTTGATTCCAGCCTCAGGTGACTGTCTGTGTGGAGTTTGCATGCTCTCCCAGTGTCTGTGTGGGTTTCCTCCCACAGTCCAGAGATGTGCAGGTTAGGTGAATTGGCCAAGCTAAATTGCCTGTAGTGTCCAGGGATGTGTAGGTTATTGTATTGGTCAGGAGTACATATAGGATAATGGATCTGGGTGGGTTACTCTTTGGTGGGCCGAAGGGCCTCTTTCCATACTGTAGGGAATTCTATGATTCTAAATAAGGCCTAAAAGTGTACGCAGAGCCCATACTAAAATATCAGTGAAGCTCATTTTAACGTTGGCTGGTGAAGAGCCAGCAGTAAGGAATAGGCCATATAAAAAAATTCATTCACAGAATGTGGGTGTCACTGGCTAAGCCAGCATTTAGTGCCCATCCCTAATTGCCCAGAGGGCAGTTAAGAATCAACCCCATTGCTGTGGGTCTGGAGACACGTGTAGGCCAGACCAGGTAAGGATGGCAGCTTCCTTCCCTGAAGGACATTAGTAAATCAGACAGGTTTTTCCAACAATGGATTCATGGTCATTATTAGATTCTTAATTCCAGATTTTTATTGAATTCAAATTCCACCATCTGCCATGATGGGATTTGTTCCCAGGTCTCCACAACATTATCCAGGTCTCTGGATTAACAGGCCATACTGCTAGGCCATCACCTTCACTAATTTATTATCTCTCTCCCTAAATTGATTATCCATCCTGTCCAATGATCCTTTGCTGTGAATCTAGATGAAAGGCAAATCCCTTCCTGCCCTGCCACTGAATGTTAACTTTATTCCCAAGCAGTCCTATCCCAAACAGCACAAGCAGGTAAATGTTGGACTGACAACTGTTTTTTGTGTGAACTATACCCTACTGAAAGCCATGTGAGTCCAATATTCTTTCATACCAACAAGATAATAGTCAGTAAGGAAGTGCGTACAGACTGGATATGGAGATGCCGGTGTTGGACTGGGGTGTACAATGTTAAAAATCACACAATACCAGGTTATAGTCCAACAGGTTTAATTGGAAGCACTAGCTTTTGGAGCGCTGCTCCTGGGAATAAATCCCAATAAAATTCAATAAAAATCTGGAATTAAGAATCTAATGATGACTGTGAATCCATTGTTGGAAAAACCCATCTGGTTCATTAATGTTCTTTAGGGAAGGAAACTGCCATCCTTACCTGGTCTGACTTACATGTGACTCCAGACCCACAGCAATGTGGTTGACCATCTGATGAAGGAGCGGCGCTCTGAAAGCTAGAGCTTTCAATTAAACCTGTTGGACTATAACCTGGTGTTGTGGGATTTTTAACTTTGTACAGACTGGGGCAGATTCAACACTCTGGCATTCCACTAATGTGGTTGTTAGGTGGATTTTAAAATGAGTGCAATATGTGGAATGTTGCCAGTGGGACTTAATGTGGCATTTTATAATTAGTCGCTCGTACTAAACAAATGTGCATAGCTCGAAGACTGAATATCAAGATGAAACTAATACTGAGGATTGGAGTTTTGGGAGCACAGAGAGAGCAATGTCGGTGAATTTTGCAGAAATTACACAGGGTTTTGTCGAGCTGAACTTCAGAATCCCAGAGTCTTTATTATCTTTATTAATGTCATTTGCCATATAGCTAGACCACACTTTAAAATGTCACTGAGAGCACTTTAAGTAAGCTGATAAAATTTCATTCGAAAATCGTACAGGTGTAGAAGAATTAATGTTTTGGTTGCTTTCCCATTATCTTATAGTTAGTGAGCGTGCTGGAAGTTAGAATCTATGAACCTTGGAACAGGGAGATAAAACCGAAAACATTTAGATTAATGTGGCACCCTTTTACAAACACAGGCTGGTGAAGTGGGGCAATCCAATTGATGGGGCAGTGTTGGAGGGCTCATTCATACATCCCATACACTAGTCAGTTTACAGCCAGTGATGTACTGTTGTAATGTAGGCAACATATCATTCAATCAGTGCACAGCAAGATCTCACAAACAGCGACTGAGCAGATAAACCATTTCTGTTGTTTGGGAGGATGAATATTCATCAGGACAATTGGAAGGACAGCTTTGTTTTTCTTTGAAGTAGAGCCATGGGCCTTCAGAGCAGGCAAGGCATCACCTCATCAAATACAACAGCTCTAGCAGGGTTACACGCCGCACGCTCTGGCAGGGTTACACGCCGCACGCTGGTGTGTCAGCCTTGACTCTTCTGCTTAGGTTTCGTGGTGAGACTTGGAACCCACAATCTCCTCAAAATCACATATGGTGAGCAGTATGCACGCTCATTCTAAAGAGGAAATTTGCTGCACACCATATTGATAAAGACCCCTTTCTAAGCATCTACCATCCTGCCTATTGAATCCTTTGCATATGAAACTAGGGGCCTATCACCCATATGAGCCACCCTCTGATCTACTGCTGGTATATGTGATCAGTTATTATCAGTTCCATCTACAGCCCAGGAGCTGGGGTATAGCAGACACTGTGGAGACAATGTCCCAGTGATATTATCACTCGACTATTAATCCACAGACCCAGGTCATTTCTGAGGGGACCTGGGTTCAATGCCTGCCAATGGTGGATCCCTGAGTGTGAGTTCAATAGGAATCTGGAACTGAAAGTCTAATTGTGACCATGAATTGATATTGAGGAGGGGAAATTCTCATCTGGCTCACTAATCCCCTTTAGGGAAGGAAACTGCCTTCTTTACCTGATCTGGCCTACATGTGACTCCAGACCCACGGCAACATGGTTGCCTTTTAACTTCCCTTTGGGATTAAGGATGGGGCAGTAAATGCTGTCCTAAACAGCAACGCCCAGAGTCCATGAATTAATTTTCTGAAAACGAATTCATGCTAATTAATCTTCCTTTGTAGCAAAAGGAAGCCCAGCTAAAAATATGATCACATTAAATCTGGGTGTAAAAGGCCACTGTAAGCATTCAATATGGTGAGCAGTACACACGCTCATTCTACAGAGGAAATTTGCTACACGCCATATTGGTAAAGGTTCGTCTCTGAGCATCTAGGCCTCATGCCTATTGACCCCTTTGCATTTAAAACTAGGGGGTCTGTCACCCATACAAGGCAATCTTTACAATATGGATAAATGATTAACTACAGCCTTGATCTAATTGATGGGATACATTCGAAGAGCTGAATGTCCTACATCTGTCCTTCGTTCCTAATTTCCTGTGCAGAACGTCACTCTTGCCTGCCAAGACAGCCATCTTTGGATGTCTCCCAAAAAAGAGATTTATTTATTTATTTTGTTTGCCATATTGTAAGGCTTGGAGGAGCTTGGTCGCCACCAGTAACAGTTGTAATCCTCACCCCGGCCTCTGCTCAGTTGACATGTGAGAGCTGCATACTGATTTGTGAGCTGCCTTGGAGTGACACCTCCTAGCTCACTACTCGTTTAGAAATGGAGCTGCTGGACCAACTCTCATGCTCCTGTCGCCAGCTTCACTGGGCATGAGCAGCACACGCTGCACCATGATTGGTCAATTCCAATCTTCTCACCCCGTGGCAATGTGCGTATTAAGGGTGAACTGTGGATAGAAAAAGCAGTTGCTTAGCAACTAAGCCTTCCACCTACTCCTAGAGGGGGTGCCATGGGCAGACCACTATCAACGAATGAGGGACAGCATTCAAGAGGTGTGTGAGAAAGCAACTCATGGCTCTCATTGTGAAATATTCAAAAAAATCATTGAGTCATACAGCACAGAAACAGGTCCCTTGTCTTTCTATGTGGTCTCCTCTACATCGGGGAGGTTGAGTGCCAACTCGCGGAGCGGTTCAGGGAACATCTCCGGGACACACACACCAAACCACCCCACTGCCCTGTGGCCGGCCACTTCTACTCCCCCAAGGACATGCAAGTCCTCTGGGACACACACACCAAAAAACCCCACTGCCCTGTGGCCAACCACTTCTACTCCCCCTCACACTCCCCCAAGGACATGCAAGTCCTGGCCCTCCTCCACCGCCAAATCAAAGCCACTTACCGATTGGAGGAGGAAACCCTCACCTTCCACCTTTGGGACCCTACTACCACACAGCAGCAACGTCGACTTCACCAGTTTCCAAATCTTCCCTCCCCCGACCTCATCTCAGATCCAACACTCTTGACCTGTCCTATATTTCCATCTTTCTTCCCACCTATCCATTCCACCCTCCCCTCCGACCTATCGTAATTACCCCCCACCTGCATCCTCCTATCGCCTTCCCCCCAGCCCCGCCCCTATCCCCTATTTATCTCTCATCCCCCTTCTCTGCCCACATTCCTGATGAAGGGCTTATGCCCGAAACGTTGATTCTCCTGCTCCTCAGATGTTGCCTGACCTGTTGTGCTTTTCTAGCACCACACTTTTCGACTTCAAGTTGTCCATGCCCTCCAGCTTTCCTAAACTAAACTAGTCCCATTGTCCTGCATTTGGTCCGTATCCCGCTAAACCTTTCCTATCCATGTATACATCCAAATGTCTTTTAAATGTTGCAATTGTACTCGCTTCCACCACTTCCTCTGGCAGCTTGTTCCATATATGCACCACCCTCTGTGTGAAAATATTTCCCTTTGGGTCCATTTTAAATCTTTCCCCTTAAGTCTATATCTTCAATTTTTGGACTCCCCCCACCCTGGGGAAAAGACCTTGGCTATTCACCTTATCTATGCCCCTCATGATTTTACAAACCTGTGTAAGATCATCCCTCAACCTCCAATGCTCCAGGGAATAAAGTCCGAGCCAATTGACCCTCGCCTCATAACGCAAACCTTCCAATCTTGGTAACTTCCTCATAAATCTTTTCTGTCCCCTTTTCAGTTTAATAACATCCATCCTATAGCAGGGGGACCAGAACTGTACACAGTACTCTAAATGTGGCCTTACCAAAGTCTTGTATGGTCTTCACATAGAACATAGAACATTACAGTGCAGTACAGGCCCTTCGGTCCTCAATGTTGCTCTGACCTGTGGAACCAATCTAGATCCCATTTACCCTCCACAATTCCATTTCGATCCATATGTTTATCCAATGACCACTTAATTGCTCTTAAAGTTGTTGGGTCCACTACTGTTGCAGGCAGTGAATTCCACACCCCTACTAGTTTCTGAATAAAGAAACTACCTCTGACATCTGTCCTATATCTATCACCCCTCAGTTTAAAGCTATGATGTCCTAACTCCTGTACTCAATGCTCTGACTGATGAAGGCCAGTGTGCCAAATGCCTTCTTCACCAACCTATCTGTCCGTAATGCCACTTTCAAAGAACAATTAATCTGAAACCTTAAGTCTCTCTGTTTAACAACAAGGGCCCTACCATTAACTGTGGAAGTCCTGCCCTGGTTTACCTTACGCATGGATTCCCACGCTTTCCACTGGACTTTCTGGGGACAGTGCCTCACTTGCAATGGGGTAGCATCGAAAATGAAGTTTTGCTGCCCACACATGCCATTGCTTAAGGTCAGCTGCGCCATGGCTCTCCCTGTGAGAACAGGTTGCTCAGACCCCACACCAGCCCTATCAATGGTTCCACTCGTGTTCCACCCTGCTCAACTTCAAGATGGCCGACCTGCCAATGTTTGACGAATGTCCCAGTGTTGATGGCAGAGCAAATCTGACAATTCCTGGTCTGGGGAATGCCTCTGTCTGATCCTGTTACTTTCCCGTAAGCTTTTTTGTAAAAGACAGATGGAGGTTCTGTCCTTACCTTCAAGGGAAGTGTTATAGACCCAGCAATAAGGCCCCTTGATATTTGTACCATTACTGCAGGAGGTAGGTGGAATACCTGTGGAATTTTGGATCCATTATGCTAGTCCCTCCATGTTATCTAGCTCACTGCTTACTCACACATCAAGGCATTGCTGGTATTGGCACAGCCCATAATGTTTAACAATGCAATTATTTGTCTTGAAATCTGGCCTCTGTTTGTCTAGTTATATAATGAAGCTGCGAGTTTTGAATTGACACCAATGTAAACAAGTCTGTTGGGCAAGTCGCATCGAGTGTTGGTTTGCAGATTCAAATCCTTGCCAGTATAAACCCCAAGACATTCCTCCTCCCAGAGCTTAACACTCACTACCCCCATTATACAGCTTTCCCTTTCAAAGTGGTCTGTCAGTACAACCCATGGGAGTGTAGCTAAGTCCACACATGTCCATTCATGCTACTACACCCAGACTCTAGGATCATTACAAAGTGCAGAACAAGACTTCCTCACATGTATATTGCTCAGAATTAACATTGTAAAAGCCACCGGATTAAACACGTCAACATGTCTACCCACAATGTTGTACCTTTTATTTTCACAGTAGACACGTCTGCTTTGAGAGAAGCTTGTAATTAATGAGACAGTGATACTGTTTACATTGCTGAAAGCAAAGTGTGTGTGTGTGTCTGTACGTGTGTATATGTGACTATGTGTTAGTGAGTGTGTCCGTGTGAGTGAGAGAGTGTGTGTGAATATGTGTGTGTGAGTGTGTGTGAGTGAGAGTGTGTGAATGTGTGTGTGTGTCTGTACGCGTGTATGTGTGACTATGTGTTAGTGAGTGTGTCCGTGTGAGTGAGAGAGTGTGTGTGAATATGTGTGTGTG
>NC_057730.1:50069318-50078936 GCF_004010195.1 Chiloscyllium plagiosum | reverse complement strand
TGAGTGTGAGCCGCCCCTCCCTGGGGTGAGTGTGTGGGTGTGTGTGTGAGTGTGTGTGTGTGAGCCGTCCCTCCCTGGAGCGAGTGTGGGTGTGTGTGAGTGTGAGTGTGTGAGCCGCCCTGACCTGGGACGAGTGTGTGTGAGTGTGAGTGTGAGTGTGTGAGCCGCCCCTCCCTGGAGCGAGTGTGTGTGAGTGTGAGTGTGAGTGTGTATGTGTGTGTGAGTGTGAGTGTGTGTGTGAATGTGTGTATGTGTGTGTGTATACGACACTAGTGCATGGTGCAATGGTGGCTGATTATGTTCCACTGTACTCAGCAATGATAGTCCTCTGGTTGCCAAGGCGAAGTGTACCATTTGGTTTTGCGCAGTCTCACTAAAGACAGCCTCCAACATTTCAGCAGGAAGCTCATATATGAAGTGGAAATGCCCAAGTCAGCAAATCTGGAAAAAAATTCGCTATGTGGTGGTTGTCAAACTTAAGAGGGAAGGTAAGTCCATTGCGTTAAGACCAGTCCCTGTCTGAGCCACTGTCCCACCCACTCCCCGTCCCTCCCCCACTGTTAGCCCTGAAACAGCCAGCACTAGCTACATCCAGATAGAACAATTCTGCACATGCTCAGACCACAATTAGTGAGCCTAAAACATAACTGAATTTGCAGCTGGGGTGGAGGGATCTCCTGATCTATTAATCTCAGAAAATAGGCTGCTGTAGGGTCACCATTCCTCCCATCGCCACTGCTACTCCTGTTATGACCCACCCCCTCCTCCAAGTCCCCCAGCCAACACTAACTTCCAAACTTCAAGTCTGCTCGCTTCAGGACACATGCAAGAATGTCAAATTTCAAACGATCACAACAATTTCTACCGCAGGAGAAAAGGATGCTGATTGGTTGGCAGGCTGATTGGCCGAGGTGTTGCCATGGTAAATGCAATGGGCAATTTGCTGCAATGTAGGTTTTCCATCACCTTCTTGCCCAGCAGTAATAGCATACAGTCAGAAACCACCTTCTGATCTCTCTCTCTCTCTCTTCACTTCCTACCTCGATCCTCTTCACTCTTCTTCCACACGTACACAGGTTTGAGGGTCCAAGTGCAGGGAAACAGGCTTAGTGTGGATGGACAGTTTGGTCGGCATGGACCTGTTTGGGCCAAAGGGCCTGTCTTCCTGCTGTAGAACTCTATGATCCTATGACTCTATGAATAACCTCCTGTTCCTATAGGATGTGGGCCTGGTCTTAGGGATGCGTCTTGGATCACCTGACCAATATAGATGGGCTGTGATCCAATTCATGAAAAACCATCGATGCAAACTCTCAGATTTAATTTTGTTGGTTCACAATGGAAGGTCCACTAGAATGATCCCTGGTAGGGAGGGATTGCCTTATGAGCAAAGGTTAAACAGGTTGGGAGTCTACTCACTGGAGTTTGGAGAATGGGAGGTGATCTCATTGAAACATATCGGATTGTTAAGGGGCTTGGCAGGGTCAATGCTGAGAGGATGGTTCCCCTCACGGGAAGAGTTTAGGGTCAGAGGGCGCATAAAGGGGCACCAATTTAAGACTGAGATGAGGAAGAATTTCTTCTCTCAGAAAGTTGTGAGCCTTTGGAGTTGCTTGCCACAGAGAAGGGTGGTTAGAGACAAAAAAACTGCAGATTCTGGAATCCAAATTAGACAGGCAGGAGGCTGGACGAACACAGCAGGCCAGGCAGCATCAGGAGGTGGAGAAGTCAATGTTTCAGGTGTTACATTTCTTCAGGAAACCAGAGAAGGGTGAGGCCAAATTGCTTGTGTAAATTTAAGGCTATGATAGACAGATTCGTGATCAAGGGGGGAATCCAGGGTTACGGGGAAAGTAGGCATGAGGAAAGTCGGATGATCCTATTGAATGGTGGAGCAGGCTCGATGGGCTGAATGGCCTATTCTTGTGCTTATTTCTCATGGCCTTATGGTCTTAAACACCAGGTTATTCAATGAAGTGACAAAGCTTATGTTTGGAAAGGGATTCCAACTTGAATAAATGGCATGCACCAAAGGTGCTTCTGTCAAAGGCTCTTCTCTGAATATTCCTTTGGGATGGTTTGAAGCTGAAGAGAAGATTCCGGATACATTGTTTGTGCTAGATTGTGGTAAAATACCGGACAATAAAATTTGTTGAGTCATTTCTATCAATGAATCATTAATCTGCTTTTGAGAATGTCTTCGTGTTCTAAAGATGTGAGATGTATTAGTAACTGGTGGAGACACAATCAATCAAAAACTAATTGTTAATGTTAAGAAACATATTTATGCAGGAAACAAGAGGGGAGTTAATATTTAATACAGCAAGATATTATGACTTGGAGTGACAAGTTAATAGGGCAAAATCACTTTTCAAAAGGGAACATTTGAAAGGTATCCGGATGGGTATATAATAGGAAGAGTTTAGAGGGATATGGGCCAAGTGCTGGCAAATGGTACTAGATTAATTTAGGATATCTGGTTGGCATGGATGAGTTGGACCGAAGGGTCTGTTTCCATGTTGTACAACTCTATGACACTATGACTCTATGGCTCCAATATAAACATGAAAAGGTCTATTTGAACAGGATGTGGGAATCACTGGAGTGTTCTTGGAATGAGCTGACAGAGAGTTCTGAGGGGAATGACTGTGAAAAATTGGTTGAAATCCACCTTGATGCACAGGAGATAAATGATAAGCTTTCCGTTGTTGAATGGAGCTTAGCCTGGATGGCTGTTATTGTTCATGCGATTACACAGAATCAGATATGTAAATAGGAACCTGTGACATGGCAATGTTACATTCAATGGAAATTAGAAACCAGCACAGTTAAATCTGAGCAGTCTATTAATGGTATCAGAAGCCCACAACATCTTCCTACCTTGGAATTAACACCCAAACTGCTTTGTTAGAACAGCCCTTGTAGTTTTGATGTCAGTTAGTCACAATGTTAATTAAGTCCCTGAACCACATGTGTATCCTATAACATACATCACACTGATATCATAGAACACCATGCACAATGTGCTACTACTGCTGATCAATAATGATGTGGAGGTGCTGGTGTTGGATTGGGGTGGACAACGTTAAAAGTCACACAACACCAGGTTATAGTCCAACAGGTTTATTTGGAAGCACTAGCTTTCAGAGCACTGCTCCTTGGTGAACCACCTGATGAAGGAGCAGCGCTCTGAAAGGTGAGACGGGGGGAGGGGGGGGGAAGATTTAAAAGGGACTTAAGCGGCAACTTTTTTTCACGCAGAGGGTGGTGCGTGTATGGAATGAGCTGCCAGAGGAAGTGGTGGAGGCTGGTACAATTACAACATTTAAAAGGCATTTGGATGGGTATATGAATAGGAAGGGTTTGGAGGGATATGGGCCGGGTGCTGGCAGGTGGGACTAGATTGGGTTGGGATATCTGGTTAGCATGGACGGGTTGGACCAAAGGGTTTGTTTCTGTGCTGTATGACTCTGTGACCCTGGCCAGGGTGAGATGTGGAGAAGGTGCCGTCAACTGGGAGGGTCAGCTCCCACCAAATACTAACCCTCTTCCCCCCAACGATGTTAGCTCCTTCAGTCAACCATTGAGTATGTTGGAATGAGGAACACCCAACTGGGTGCTGGTCCTCTGTGTGAAATGTGGCTGCCCCCACTCATTGAATCCTGGTAGGATGGGCTCCTGGAATGAATGTTAATTACCCCCTCAAAGCCCTCAACTAGCCATCGGCAAGATTAACCACGTCAGACTTAATCAACTGGCAGTGGGAAGGGAATGGAGTCCTTACCTCACTTCCTCTGCCTCACTGCCATGTGGGGTGTGGAGATGGGTTAGTGATCACTGAATTTCACTGGATGAATGGACTCCATTACAAATACTGGAAAGAGAAGCTGGACCAAGTCAACATCTTTCTCTCCAGTGCTTCTCACTAGGAAAGCACAGTGGCAAGCACTGCTGCCTCACAGTGCCAGGGACCTGGGTTCGATTCCCCCCTCGGGTGACTGTCTGTGTGGAGTCTGCATATTCTCCCTGTGTCTGCGTGGGTTTCCTCCCACAATCCAAAGATGTGCAGGTTAGGGTGAATTGGCCATGCTAAATTGCCCATAGTGTTAGGTGCATTAGTCAGAGGGAAATGGGTCTGAGTGGGTTACTCTTTGGAGGGTTGGTGTGGACTCGTTGGGCTGAATGGCCTGTTTTCACATTGTTGATAATCCCAACTCACATTGACATTAACCATTTAGACTCCCAGATATGAAAGAATGACAATTAGAACAATGTGAAGGGGGGGCATCTTTTCTGTATAGTATCCCTGCAAGAATGGAACATTCAGGCAAATCTGGAGAGGAATGAGGGAGCAGGATTAATTTGGGAAAACTCCTCAGCTGACCAGAGTTGCCAGTCCAGTCAGGCTCCCTCTCTGGAATACTGCAGGTGAGTGCACCTGCAGTGACGTGCTCAGCCTTTGCACTTCCAGCTGAGGTCCAGCCCAGTTGCTGTAGAGGGCTGGTACCGGCCCACCCCTGGTAAAACATCTCTGAGGAATGCCAAGGAACCGGTCAGGCTGGCTTTGGTTGCTCTGAGGTGTGGCTGGACATCCGTCACAGGATTGGAATGCAGCCAGCTCACATTAGTGAGCACCATCACCGTCTCACGGTAACCCCTATTGAGAAGTCAGTGTGTAACATTCAGCACTGGATTTTAGTGGGATTCCACTAAGATTTTTTTAGACCAGCTTTCAGCACAGTCTAGTCTGGTACAGCCTGTAACTGGAGACTAGTCTGAGTCTGAGTCTGATCTCAATCGCACTAAAATGGGTGTCGATTATTGGCTTATGTAAGGAGATCTGTTTAGGAACTGAAAATAGGAGGTGGCTGCCCTTTGTGTTTCTGCACAGCACGGCTCCATGGGAAGGTGCCCCTTTAGCACGGGACTACAGAGCCAGTGCCACAGATATTGAGAAACAGTTGTGTGTAGCATCAACCAGGTATACAAAGCTATGGGTCAAGAGCTGGAAAATGGCATTGGAATTGTTAGGTGGCTGCTTTTGAACGTTTCCGAGGTGGAAGATGAGGCATTCTTCCTCTAGACATTGGGTGGTAAGGGAGTGGTGATGGAGGAGGCCCAGGACCTACATGACCTTTACCACCCGACACATGGAGGAAGAACTCCTCATCTTCTGCCTTGGAACACTTCAACCCCATGGCATCAATGTGGACATCACCAGTTTCCTAATTTCCCCTCCCCAAACCTTACCCCAGTTCCAACCTTCCAGCTCAGCACCATCCTCATGGCCTGTCCCACCTTCCAATCTTCCTTCCCCCATATCCGCTCTCCTGCTCCTTGGATGCTGCCTGACCTGCTGTGCTTTTCCAGCACCACTCTAATCTTGACTCTGATCTCTAGCATCTGCAGGACCCACCATTACCTAGGTGGTTGCTTTTGACTGGCGTGGACTCAATGGGCCTTTTCCTTTGCTGTGCACTGATATAATTCCACGCCTGTACCAAATGCAATGCAACCCAGTCCAATACAAAACTGCCATCCAGTCCATCACAAAAAACAGCTTTCCTTCCATCGACTCCATCTACACTTCCCACTGCCTTGGGAAACCAGCCAACATCATCAAACATCTCTCCCTCTTCCATCGGGCAGGAAACACAAACGTTTGAAAACACGCACCAACAGATTTAAGAACAGCTTCTTCTCTGCTCTTATCAGACTTTTGAATGGACCTCTCTTTCTCTGCACCTTCTCTTTAGCTGTAACACTATATTCTGCATTCTGTTCTCTTACCCTGATGGACCTATGTCAGGTATGATTTGCTCCGTTAGCACACAAAACAATACTTTCCACTGTATCTCAGTACATGGCAATGATAAATCAAATCAATCGAAATTCAGCAAGAATCTTCCAACAACACCTTACAAACCCAAGGCCACTTCCATCTAGAAGGACATGGGCAGCAGATACATGGGAACACCACCCCCTGCAAGTTCCCCTCCAAGCCCCTCACCATCCTGACTTGGAAATATATCACTGCCACTGGGGTCAAAATCCTGGAATTCCCTCCCTAAGGGCATTGTGGGTCAATGGTTCAAGAAGGCAGCTCACCACCACCTTATAAGACCATAGGACTTGAAGACAGAGGAGCAGAAATTAGGCCATTCAGCCCATCCAGCCTGCTCTGCCATTCCATCATGGCTGATAAGTGTCTCAATCCCATTCTCCAGCTTTCTCCCCATAACCCTTGACCCCCCCTTGACAATCAAGAACACCTTCTCAAGGGGCAACTAGGGACGGGCATTAAAATGCTGGCCCAGCGAGCGACACCCATCTCTCACGAGCGAATTAAACAAATCTGAAAAGGAAGCTGTCGGATTGAAGAGACTGAGTGGGAAAGTGGCTGGTCACACAGAGGCAGGTTGTTGGGAAGGTCTGTCCAAGTGGTTAATCTGTGCTTTTGGATCACACGGGGAGGGTGCTGAGTCCACCTTTCACACCCGGCCGGAGAAAGGGGTTGAGAGACTTGTCAGCGATGATTGAATGGCGGAGCGGACTCGATGGACTGAACGGCCTAATTTCTGCTCCTATGCCTTATGACCTTATAAAGTGGGCGTTGGGCTCTCTAGGAACCAGTTGTCCCTAACCCCTGCAAGAGCAAAGATTGAGCTCAGCTCAGCTACAGAAAGCAACCGATTGTGAATGTGGGAGAATGTGTACAAGTGGCACTCCCACTGTAACTGGCTCCATGTACACGAGCAAGCACAAAAGCGTAAAGTCCTTCTCTTTACGCAGGGGCCAAAGTCCCTTTGATGCTGGCTCTCTGAGCACGACTCAGCAGGAACGCCTGTTTGTTTTCTCGGTTCACAATTGCGGGGGGGTGCGGGTGGGAGGGGTGGTGGGGTGCAGGATTATTTCAAATTCTAATTTATGACTAATTGTGAATCAAGCTCCTTTGGGACAGGCAATAAATGCTGGCCTAGCCAGCGATGCCCAGGTCCCATGAGTGAACACAACTAAAGGGTTTGTATTTGCATAGCGCTTTTCTCAAAGTGCTCCACAGCACTTCCCAGCCAATGAAATACAAAAGACTGTTTATTAACTGGCATCAGGAATGTGCTGACTGATCAACCATTCCAGATAATCCTACACATAATGTAAAACACACGCACTAAGTAATAGAAATATAATTCAGCGGATATACACATCATTGTTAAACTTTATTTACAGTATAAATCACTTCAACAGTAATGCAACTTTGCCTGAAATAAAAGTTAGTGGCAAAAAGTCTTCTCACTCTCAACGGACTAATTAGAAATCACAGTATTTGCAGGAAAATCGACTCAACATTAAACCAACTGTTGACATTTCATGTGGCCATTCATTTGAATAAAAAGTATATTTACCTTGAAGTGAATAAACTCAAAAATACAATAATTGGACAGAATAATACAGTTAACCTCATGGTATTTGAGGTATTTTTTTTTATTGAGAATGCCAGTTCATAAAATGTCAGTAAAAACAAAGTTTTACGTGCAGTTACCACGGCCATTGTAGGGAGTGCAGCAATCAATTGATGCGCAGAAACCTCCCAATAATGACCAGGTAGCAGCTTTTGGGTAATCTTTACAGCAGAGAGCCACCTGATCTGCCCTCTCAGGGAAATGCAACAGATCCCTCGGCCTTGCAGTCAATTTGTGAATTTGTACTTGTTCTTAAAAAAAATTTTCATCCTGTGGGCAAACTAAAACGTTCTCACCACAGCGAATAAGCTAAACAGTGCCGCTGAGGTCCAGTTTGCAATTGTTTTGTTTCTCAATCGCTCTTAGTGATTTGTCACGGGCGGGGGGGGGTGTAGAGGATGAAGGTCTTCCTGAAGAGGTTTGTACCAAACAGGAAATCTCTCGCTCTGACTGAGGAAAGGGCTCGTAGAGTCAAACAGCACAGAAAGAAACCCTTCAGCCCAACCTGTCCATGCAGACCATGTTCCCAAACTATACTAGTCCCATCTGCCTGCTCCTGGCCCATATCCCTCTAAACCTTTCCTATCCATGTCCTTATCCAAATGTCTTTCAAACACCGTAACTGTGCCCACATCCACCACTTCCTCAGGACGTTCATTCCACACACGAACCACTCTCTAGCATAAACATTTGCCCCTCATGTCCTTTTTAAAATCTTTCTGTCTCACCTTAAAAATATGCCTTCTGGTCATGAAATCTCCCACCTCAGGGAAAAGACACCTACTTTTCACCTTATCTATGCCCCTCATGATTTTATAAGGTCACCCCTCAGTCTCCTACACTCCAGTGAAAAATGTCCCAGCCTATCCATACAACTCAAACCCTCCATTCCCAGCAACTTCCTGGTAAGTTTCTTCTGAACCCTCTCCAGCTTAATAACATCCTTCCTGTAACAGGGTGACCAGACCTGGACACAGTATTCCAGAAGAGGCCTCATCAACATCCTGTACAACCTCAACGCCTATACTCAAAGGTCTCTCCTTATGTTCTATTATTAGAAGGAAGTCTATTATTAGATTAGATTACTTACAGTGTGGAAGCAGGCCTTTCGACCCAACAAGTCCACACCGACCCGCCAAAGCGCACCCACCCAGACCCATTCCCCTACGTTTACCCCTTCACCTGACACTACGGACAATTTAGCGTGGCCAATTCACCTAACCTGCACATTTTTGGACTGTGGGAGGAAACCGGAGCACCCGAAGGAAACCCACGCAGACACGGGGAGAACGTGCAAACTCCACACAGTCAGTCGCCTGAGGCGGGAATTGAACCCGGGTCTCTGGCACTGTGAGGCAGCAGTGCTAACCACTGTGGCACCGTGCCACCCCGTTCCTTCTCTTCCACGGCCACACAATCTGAGGAAGTGTTCCCAACCCCCATCTCCTAATGGACAGGTACAGGGACATGTCAAAGGTTTGGTCTGACATTTCCCCATTACACTGTCGTTCTGGGTGTGCGCCCATTGCTCCAACTAATGGTCTGTTCATTTTGAACTATTCAGGCAAATGGTTGAGGGGTGGAGGCTCTGAGGTATCAAAGGCGGAGCCACCTTATTGAAGTATGAAAAAAACATGGGATCTTGAGACGATCGATGTGGAAAGGTTGATTTCCCTTGAAAGAGACTCTGCAGTAAGGAAGCATCATCTCAGAATAAGAGGTCTCCCGTCTAACACAGAGATGAGAAGGAATTGTTTCTCTTAAAGGGCCGTGAATTTGTGGAATTCAGCTGATCATCACAGAATCGAGGCAGGGTATTTCAAGACTGCGATAGATTTGTAGTCAGTAGAGTCATAGAGATACACAGCACGGAAACAATCCCTTCCAACTCATCCATGCCAACTAGATATTCTACACTAATCTAATCCCATTTGCCAGCATTGGGCCCATTTCACTCTAAACTCTTCCTATTCATATACCCATCCAAATGCCTTTTTTTTAAGATTAGATTACTTACATTGCGGAAACAGGCCCTTCGGCCCAACAAGTCCACACCGACCCTTCGAAGAGCAACCCACCCAGACCCATTCCCCTACATTTACCCCTTCATCTAACACTACGGGCAATTTAGCGTGGCCAATTCACCTAACCTGCACAT
>NC_057730.1:50067353-50069121 GCF_004010195.1 Chiloscyllium plagiosum | reverse complement strand
CGGCCCATATCCCTCCAAACCCTTCCTATTCATATACCCATCCAAATGCCTCTTAAATATTGCAATTGTACCAGCCTCCACCACATCCTCTGGCAGCTCATTCCATACACATACCACCCTCTGTGTGAAAAAGTTGCCCCTTAGGTGTCTTTTATGTCTTTCCCTTCTCACCTTTAACCTATGCCCTCCGCCCCAGGGAAAAGACCTTGCCTATTTACCCTATCCAGGCCCCTCATGATTTTATAAACCTCTATTAAGGTCACCCCTCAGCCTCCGACACTCCAGGGAAAACAGCCCCAGCCTATTCAGCCTCTCCCTGTAGCTCAAATCCTCCAACCCTGGCAACATCCTTGTAAATCTTTTTCTGAACCCTTTCAAGTTTCACAACATCCTTCTGACCGGAGGGAGACCAGAATTGCACGCAATATTCCAAAAGTGGCCTGACCACTTATCATTCTGGACTTTTTCACTGTTTCATGCTAATTGATATCCTGTTTTTACTCTGTAACAACACTGTTTTATTTTTGACTCTGTAAGATTTGTCCCTCGGTACCTAAGATGCTGCCATTAAAGGCGGCCATTGTAAAAACTTTTCACTCCTGTACTCCTGCACTGGAGAACGTGTGACAGTAAAGGAGATTGTATTCTGTTCACTCCATGAAATGAGGGTTAAAGTGACAGGAGGTGGGGTTGTTTGGGAGTGTCTGATGGAATGTTATTTATTATGGTGGTGTTGGTATTACTGATACTGGGCGGGTCCAGGTGGAATGAGAAAGCATCGTGTTGCAAAATACCATATCGCATAGCGACAATTAGCAAAGGTGCTGCCACACCCCACAGAATTATTTAACAACAACAACTTGCGTTTACATAGCAAGCTAAATGTGGCAGCCCTAACCGAGAGGGCTTTGGAAGGGCACCATTATCAAACAGAATATAACGCTGTGTCACATGAGGCGATATTCAACATGGAGGTGGGTTCCGAGGAGGGGTCAGCGTTGGAGGAGTAGGGAAGCCTACGGAAGGAATCCCGGGGGGGGGGGGTTAAAGGTCAACTTTGGCCAACAGCAGCGAAGCAAGAAAACTCCCAACTGCGTCATGGCAATAGGAATTGGAGGTTTGCAGAAATCTCAGAGGGGCTAGAGAGCTGGGGAAGGTTCCGCGTGAATATATGGAATAGAAGTAGACCATTTGGCCCATCGAATTTGCTCCACCTTTCAACTAGACTGTGGCTGCTCTGTTTGACTTTGATTTTATTGGAGCGTGTACTTTACAGGAAGAGTACAATAAAATGGAGTGAAAGGCTCCCATTTGTCACCTCGAAATGGCCCCATTTTGAATAATTTAAGAATAATGATAAAGAAGAAAAGAAAAAGATAAGGAAAAGAGTCCGTCAGTCCCGAGTCAGACTGTGACCGTCAATGACATTTGAGCTGACATCCCTCTGCCACTGCCTCGCTGCCGTCTACAGTGAACCCAATCAGCATCGAACTCTCCGATCCTCTGGGCCTGACACTCCTCCATCATCGCCTCACTGCCGCCTGCCTGCCTGACCAACTGACATCAGAGTCGCTGCTCTCACCGATGTTGGTGTCATATCCTTCCACTGCTGCCAGCCCCAGACCCAACCAAGGGTGAAGTTGCTGATCCTCGGACGCCATCTTTTGCCACTTGGCCTACCTCACCAATGTCTCCTCAGCCACCGAATCTGGATCCTGTGCTTGCTCCGGAAAAGTCAATAGAGGGCTCACTCTCCTCTGCCCTGGGG